>NW_027479147.1:0-211051 GCF_051014685.1 Ptiloglossa arizonensis | reverse complement strand
ACGTTATACGTTATACGTTATACGTTATACGTTATACCTTATACGTATTACGTTATAGGTTATACGTTATAGGTTATACGTTATACGTTATACGTTCTACGTTCTACGTTATACGTTATACGTTATACGTTATACGTTATACGTTATACGTTAAACGATATACGTTATACGTTATACGTTATACGTTATACGTTATACGTTATACGTTATACGTTATACGTTACACGTTATACGTTATACGTTATACGTTATACGTTATACGTTATACGTTATACGTTATACGTTATACGTTATACGTTATACGTTATACGTCATACGTTATACGTCATACGTTATACGTTATACGTTATACGTTGTACGTTATACGTTGTACGTTATACGTTGTACGTTATACGTTGTACGTTATACGTTTTACGTTATACGTTATACGTTATACGTTATACGTTATACGTATTACGTTATACGTTACACGTTTTACGTTACACGTTATACGTTATACGTTATACGTTATACGTTATACGTTATACGGTATACGTTATACGTTATACGTTATACGTTATACGGTATACGTTAAAAGTTATACGTTATACGTTATACATTATACGTTATACGGCATAAGTTCTAGGATATGCGTTATAGATTATATGTTATACGTTATACGTTATACGTTATACGTTATACGTTATACGTTATACGTTATACGTTATACGTTATACGTCATACGTTATACGTTATACGTTATACGCTATACGTTATACGTTATTCAGCATAAGTTCTAGGATATGCGTTAAACATTATATGTTATACGTTATACGTTATACGTTATACGTTGTACGTTATACGGTATACGATATACGATATACGTTACACGTTATCCGTTATACGTTATACGTTATACGTTATACGTTATACGTATTACGTTATACGTTATACGTTATACGTTATACGTTATACGTTATACGTTATACGTTATACGTTATACGTTATACTTTATACGTTATACGTTATACGTTACACGGTATACGTTATACGTTATCCGTTATACGTTATACGTTATACGTTATACGTTATACGTTATACGTTATACGTTATACGTTATACGTTATACGTTATACGTTATACGTTATACGTTATACGTTACACGGTATACGTTATACGTTATCCGTTATACGTTATACGTTATACGTTATACGTTATACGATATACGTTACACGGTATACGTTATACGTTATCCGTTATACGTTATACGTTATACGTTATACGTTATACGTTATACGTTATACGTTATACGTTATACGTTATACGTTATACGTTATACGTTATACGTTATACGTTACACGGTATACGTTATACGTTATCCGTTATACGTTATACGTTATACGTTATACGTATTACGTTATACGTTATACGTTATACGTTATACGTTATACGTTATACGTTATACGTTCTACGTTATACGTTATACGTTATACGTTATACGTTATACGTTATACGTTATTCGTTATACGTTATACGTTATACGTTATACGTTATACGTTATACGTTATACGTTATACGCTATACGTTATACGTTATACGTTATACGTTATACGTTATACGTTATACGTTATACGTCATACGTTATACGTCATACGTTATACGTTATACGTTATACGTTACACGTTATACGTTATACGTTATACGTTATACGTTATACGTTATACGTTATTCGTTATACGTTATACGTTATACGTTATACGTTATACGTTATACGTTATACGTTATACGTTATACGTTATACGTTATACGTTATACGTTATACGTTATACGTTATACGTTACACGTTATACGTTACACGTTATACGTTATACGTTATACGTTATAGGTTATACGTTATACGTTATACGTTATACGTTATACGTTGTACGTTATACGTTGTACGTTATACGTTGTACGTTATACGTTGTACGTTATACGTTTTACGTTATACGTTATACGTTATACGTTATACGTTATACGTTATACGTTATACGCTATACGTTATACGTTATACGTTATACGTTATACGTTATATGTTATATGTTATACGTTATACGTTACACGTTCTACGTTACACGATATACGTTATACGTTATACGTTATACGTTATACGTTATACGTTATACGTTATACGTTGCACACTATACGTTATACGGCACAAGTTCTAGGATATGCGTTATATATTATATGTTATACGTTATACGTTATACGTTATACGTTATACGTTATACGTTATACGTCATACGTTATACGTTATACGTTATACGCTATACGTTATACGTTATTCAGCATAAGTTCTAGGATATTCGTTAAACATTATATGTTATACGTTATACGTTATACGTTATACTTTGTACGTTATACGGTATACGATATACGATATACGTTACACGTTATCCGTTATACGTTATACGTTATACGTTATACGTATTACGTTATACGTTATACGTTATACGTTATACGTTATACGTTATACGTTATACGTTATACGTTATACGTTATACGTTATACGTTATACGTTATACGTTATACGTTATACGTTATACGTTATACGTTATACGTTATACGTTATACGTTATACGTCATACGTTATACGTTATACGTTATACGCTATACGTTATACGTTATTCAGCATAAGTTCTAGGATATTCGTTAAACATTATATGTTATACGTTATACGTTATACGTTATACTTTGTACGTTATACGTTATACGATATACGGTATACGTTACACGTTATCCGTTATACGTTATACGTTATACGTTATACGTATTACGTTATACGTTATACGTTATACGTTATACGTTATACGTTATACGTTATACGTTATACGTTATACGTTATACGTTATACGTTATACGTTATACGTTATACGTTATACGTTATACGTTATACGTTATACGTTACACGTTATACGTTACACGTTATACGTTATACCTTATACGTTATACGTTATACGTTATACGTTATACGTTATACGTTATACGTTATTCGTTATACGTTATACGTTATACGTTATACGTTATACGTTATACGTTATACGTTATACGTTATACGTTATACGTTACACGTTATACGTTACACGTTATACGTTATACGTTATACGTTATACGTTATACGTTATACGTTATACGTTATACGTTATACGTTATACGTTATACGTTATACGTTATACGTTCTACGTTCTACGTTCTACGTTCTACGTTATACGTTATACGTTATACGTTATACGTTATACGTTATTCAGCATAAGTTCTAGGATATGCGTTATACATTATATGTTATACGTTATACGTTAAACGTTATACGTTATACGATATACGTTATACGCTATACTTTATACGTTATACGTTACACGTTATACGTTATTTGTTATAGGTTATACGTTATACGTTATACGTTATACGTTATACGTTATACGTTATACGTTATACGTTATACGTTATACGTTATACGTTATACGTTATACGTTATACGTTATACGTTATACGTTATACGTTATACGTTATTCGTTATACGTTATACGTTATACGTTATTCGTTATACGTTATACGTTATACGTTATACGTTATACGTTATACGTTATACGTTATACGTTATACGTTATACGTTATACGTTATACGTTATACGTTATACGTTATACGTTATTCGTTATACGTTATACGTTATACGTTATACGTTATACGTTATACGTTATACGTTATACGTTATACGTTATACGTTATACGTTATACGTTATTTGTTATAGGTTATACGTTACACGTTATACATTATACGTTATACGTTATACGTTATACGTTATACGTATTACGTTATACGTTATACGTTATACGTTATACGTTATACGTTATACGTTATACGTTATACGTTATACGTTATACGTTATACGTTATTCGTTATACGTTATACGTTATACGTTATACGTTATACGTTATACGTTATACGTTATACGTTATACGTTATACGTTACACGTTATACGTTACACGTTATACGTTATACGTTATACGTTATACGTTATACGTTATACGTCATACGTTATACGTTATACGTTATACGTTATACGTTATACGTTATACGTTCTACGTTCTACGTTCTACGTTCTACGTTATACGTTATACGTTATACGTTATACGTTATACGTTATTCAGCATAAGTTCTAGGATATGCGTTATACATTATATGTTATACGTTATACGTTAAACGTTATACGTTATACGATATACGTTATACGCTATACTTTATACGTTATACGTTACACGTTATACGTTATTTGTTATAGGTTATACGTTATACGTTATACGTTATACGTTATACGTTATACGTTATACGTTATACGTTATACGTTATACGTTATACGTTATACGTTATACGTTATACGTTATACGTTATACGATATACGTTATACGTTATACCTATTACGTTATACGTTACACGTTTTACGTTATACGTTATACGTTATACGTTATACGTTATACGTTATACGTTATTCGTTATACGTTATACGTTATACGTTATTCGTTATACGTTATACGTTATACGTTATACGTTATACGTTATACGTTATACGTTATACGTTATACGTTATACGTTATACGTTATACGTTATACGTTATACGTTATACGTTATTCGTTATACGTTATACGTTATACGTTATACGTTATACGTTATACGTTATACGTTATACGTTATACGTTATACGTTATACGTTATACGTTATACGTTATACGTTATACGTTATACGTTATACGTTATACGTTATACGTTATACGTTATACGTTATACGTTATACGTTATACGTTATACGTTATACGTTATACGTTATACGTTATACGTTATACGTTATACGTTATACGTTATACGTTATACGGCATAAGTTCTAGGATATGCGTTATAGATTATATGTTATACGTTATACGTTATACGTTATACGTTATACGTTATACGTCACACGGTATACGTTATACGTTATCCGTTATACGTTATACGTTATACTTTATACGTTATTCGTTATACGTTATACGTATTACGTTATACGTTATACGTTATACGTTATACGTTATACGTTTTACGTTATACGTTATACGTTATACGTTATACGTTATACGTTATACGTTATACGTTATACGTTATACGTTACACGTTATACGTTACACGTTATACGTTATACGTTATACGTTATACGTTATACGTTATACGTTATACGTTATACGTTATACGTTATACGTTATACGTTATACGTTATACGTTATACGTTCTACGTTCTACGTTCTACGTTCTACGTTATACGTTATACGTTATACGTTATACGTTATACGTTATTCAGCATAAGTTCTAGGATATGCGTTATACATTATATGTTATACGTTATACGTTAAACGTTATACGTTATACGATATACGTTATACGCTATACTTTATACGTTATACGTTACACGTTATACGTTATTTGTTATAGGTTATACGTTATACGTTATACGTTATACGTTATACGTTATACGTTATACGTTATACGTTATACGTTATACGTTATACGTTATACGTTATACGTTATACGTTATACGTTATACGTTATACGTTATACGTTATACGTTATACGTTATACCTATTACGTTATACGTTACACGTTTTACGTTATACGTTATACGTTATACGTTATACGTTATACGTTATACGTTATTCGTTATACGTTATACGTTATACGTTATTCGTCATACGTTATACGTTATACGTTATACGTTATACGTTATACGTTATACGTTATACGTTATACGTTATACGTTATACGTTATACGTTATACGTTATTCGTTATACGTTATACGTTATACGTTATACGTTATACGTTATACGTTATACGTTATACGTTATACGTTATACGTTATACGTAATACGTATTACGTTATACGTTACACGTTTTACGTTATACGTTATACGTTATACGTTATACGTTATACGTTATACGTTATACGTTATACGTTATACGATATACGTTATACGTTATACGTTATACGTTATACGTTATACGTTATACGTTATACGTTATACGTTATACGTTATACGTTATTCGTTATACGTTATACGTTATACGTTATACGTTATACGTTATACGTTATCCGTTATACGTTATACGTTATACGTTATACGTATTACGTTATACGTTATACGTTATACGTTATACGTTATACGTTATACGTTCTACGTTATACGTTATACGTTATACGTTATACGTTCTACGTTATACGTTATACGTTATACGTTATACGTTATACGTTATACGTTATACGTTATACGTTATACGTTATACGTTATACGTTATTCGTTATACGTTATACGTTATACGTTATACGTTATACGTTACACGGTATACGTTATACGTTATCCGTTATACGTTATACGTTATACGTTATACGTATTACGTTATACGTTATACGTTATACGTTATACGTTATACGTTATACGTTCTACGTTATACGTTATACGTTATACGTTATACGTTATACGTTATACGTTATACGTTGTACGTTATACGTTATACGTTATACGTTATACGTTATACGTTATACGTTATACGTTATACGTTATACGTTATACGTTACACGTTTTACGTTATACGTTATACGTTATACGTTATACGTTATACGTTATACGTTATACGTTATACGTTATACGATATACGTTATACGTTATACGTTATACGTTATACGTTATACGTTATACGTTATACGTTATACGTTATACGTTATACGTTATTCGTTATACGTTATACGTTATACGTTATACGTTATACGTTATACGTTATACGTTATACGTTATCCGTTATACGTTATACGTTATACGTTATACGTATTACGTTATACGTTATACGTTATACGTTATACGTTATACGTTATACGTTCTACGTTATACGTTATACGTTATACGTTATACGTTCTACGTTATACGTTATACGTTATACGTTATACGTTATACGTTATACGTTATACGTTATACGTTATACGTTATACGTTATACGTTATACGTTATTCGTTATACGTTATACGTTATACGTTATACGTTATACGTTACACGGTATACGTTATACGTTATCCGTTATACGTTATACGTTATACGTTATACGTATTACGTTATACGTTATACGTTATACGTTATACGTTATACGTTATACGTTCTACGTTATACGTTATACGTTATACGTTATACGTTATACGTTATACGTTATACGTTGTACGTTATACGTTATACGTTATACGTTATACGTTATACGTTATACGTTATACGTTATACGTTATACGTTATACGTTATACGTTATACGTTATACGTTGTACGTTATACGTTATACGTTATACGTTATACGTTATCCGTTATACGTTATACGTTATACGTTATACGTATTACGTTATACGTTATACGTTATACGTTATACGTTATACGTTATACGTTCTACGTTATACGTTATACGTTATACGTTATACGTTCTACGTTATACGTTATACGTTATACGTTATACGTTATACGTTATACGTTATTCGTTATACGTTATACGTTATACGTCATACGTTATACGTTATACGTTATACGTTATACGTTATACGTTATACGTTATACGTTATACGTTATACGTTATACGTTATACGTTACACGTTATACGTTATACGATATACATTATACGTTACACGTTATACGTTATACGTTAAACGTTATACGTTATACGATATACGTTATACGCTACACGTTATACGTTATACGTTACACGTTATACGTTATACGTTATACGTTATACGTTATACGTTATACGTTATACGTTATACGTTATACGTTATACGTTCTACGTTATACGTTATACGTTATACGTTATACGTTATACGTTATACGTTATTCGTTATACGTTATACGTTATACGTTATACGTTATACGTTATACGTTATACGTTATACGTTATACGTTATACGTTATACGTTATACGTTATACGTTATACGTTATACGTTACACGTTATACGTTATACGATATACATAATACGTTACACGTTATACGTTATACGTTATACGTTATACGTTGTACGTTATACGTTGTACGTTATACGTTATACGTTATACGTTATACGTTATACGTTATACGTTATACGTTATACGTTATACGTTATTCAGCATAAGTTCTAGGATATGCGTTATACATTATATTATATGTTATACGTTATACGTTAAACGTTATACGTTATACGATATACGTTATACCCAACACGTTATACGTTATACGTTACACGTTATACGTTATACGTTATACGTTATACGTTATACGTTATACGTTATACGTTATACGTTATACGTTATACGTTATACGTTATACGTATTACGTTATACGTTACACGTTATACGTTATACGTTATACGTTATACGTTATACGTTATACGTTATACGTTATACGTTTTACGTTATACGTTATACGTTATACGTTATACGTTATACGTTGTACGTTATACGTTGTACGTTATACGTTATACGTTGTACGTTATACGTTGTACGTTATACGTTGTACGTTATACGTTATACGTTATACGTTATACGTTATACGTTATACGTTATACGTTATACGTTATACGTTATACGTTATACGTTATACGTTATACGTTATACGTTATACGTTATACGTTATACGTTATACGTTATACGTTATACGTTATACGTTATACGTTATACGGTATACCTTATACGTTATACGTTATACGTTACTCGTTGTACGTTATACGGTATACGATATACGATATACGTTATACGTTATCCGTTATACGTTATACGTTATACGTTATTCGTTATACGTTATACGTTATACGTTATACGTTATACGTTATACGTTATACGTTATACGTTATACGTTATACGTTACACGTTATACGTTACACGTTATACGTTATACGTTATACGGCATAAGTTCTAGGATATGCGTTATAGATTATATGTTATACGTTATACGTTATACGTTATACGTTATACGTTATACGTCACACGGTATACGTTATACGTTATCCGTTATACGTTATACGTTATACTTTATACGTTATTCGTTATACGTTATACGTATTACGTTATACGTTATACGTTATACGTTATACGTTATACGTTATACGTTATACGTTATACGTTCTACGTTATACGTTCTACGTTATACGTTATACGTTATACGTTATACGTTATACGTTATACGTTATACTTTATACGTTATACGTTATACGTTATACGTTATACGTTATACGTTATACGTTATACGTTATACGTTATACGTTATACGTTATACGTTACACGTTTTACGTTATACGTTATACGTTATACGTTATACGTTATACGTTATACGTTATACGTTATACGTTATACGATATACGTTATACGTTATACGTTATACGTTATACGTTATACGTTATACGTTATACGTTATACGTTATACGTTATACGTTATTCGTTATACGTTATACGTTATACGTTATACGTTATACGTTATACGTTATACGTTATACGTTATCCGTTATACGTTATACGTTATACGTTATACGTATTACGTTATACGTTATACGTTATACGTTATACGTTATACGTTATACGTTCTACGTTATACGTTATACGTTATACGTTATACGTTCTACGTTATACGTTATACGTTATACGTTATACGTTATACGTTATACGTTATACGTTATACGTTATACGTCATACGTTATACGTTATACGTTATTCGTTATACGTTATACGTTATACGTTATACGTTATACGTTACACGGTATACGTTATACGTTATCCGTTATACGTTATACGTTATACGTTATACGTATTACGTTATACGTTATACGTTATACGTTATACGTTATACGTTATACGTTCTACGTTATACGTTATACGTTATACGTTATACGTTATACGTTATACGTTATACGTTGTACGTTATACGTTATACGTTATACGTTATACGTTATACGTTATACGTTATACGTTATACGTTATACGTTATACGTTATACGTTATACGTTATACGTTGTACGTTATACGTTATACGTTATACGTTATACGTTATCCGTTATACGTTATACGTTATACGTTATACGTATTACGTTATACGTTATACGTTATACGTTATACGTTATACGTTATACGTTCTACGTTATACGTTATACGTTATACGTTATACGTTCTACGTTATACGTTATACGTTATACGTTATACGTTATACGTTATACGTTATTCGTTATACGTTATACGTTATACGTCATACGTTATACGTTATACGTTATACGTTATACGTTATACGTTATACGTTATACGTTATACGTTATACGTTATACGTTATACGTTACACGTTATACGTTATACGATATACATTATACGTTACACGTTATACGTTATACGTTAAACGTTATACGTTATACGATATACGTTATACGCTACACGTTATACGTTATACGTTACACGTTATACGTTATACGTTATACGTTATACGTTATACGTTATACGTTATACGTTATACGTTATACGTTATACGTTCTACGTTATACGTTATACGTTATACGTTATACGTTATACGTTATACGTTATTCGTTATACGTTATACGTTATACGTTATACGTTATACGTTATACGTTATACGTTATACGTTATACGTTATACGTTATACGTTATACGTTATACGTTATACGTTATACGTTACACGTTATACGTTATACGATATACATAATACGTTACACGTTATACGTTATACGTTATACGTTATACGTTATACGTTATACGTTGTACGTTATACGTTATACGTTATACGTTATACGTTATACGTTATACGTTATACGTTATACGTTATACGTTATTCAGCATAAGTTCTAGGATATGCGTTATACATTATATTATATGTTATACGTTATACGTTAAACGTTATACGTTATACGATATACGTTATACCCAACACGTTATACGTTATACGTTACACGTTATACGTTATACGTTATACGTTATACGTTATACGTTATACGTTATACGTTATACGTTATACGTTATACGTTATACGTTATACGTATTACGTTATACGTTACACGTTATACGTTATACGTTATACGTTATACGTTATACGTTATACGTTATACGTTATACGTTTTACGTTATACGTTATACGTTATACGTTATACGTTATACGTTGTACGTTATACGTTGTACGTTATACGTTATACGTTGTACGTTATACGTTGTACGTTATACGTTGTACGTTATACGTTATACGTTATACGTTATACGTTATACGTTATACGTTATACGTTATACGTTATACGTTATACGTTATACGTTATACGTTATACGTTATACGTTATACGTTATACGTTATACGTTATACGTTATACGTTATACGTTATACGTTATACGTTATACGGTATACCTTATACGTTATACGTTATACGTTACTCGTTGTACGTTATACGGTATACGATATACGATATACGTTATACGTTATCCGTTATACGTTATACGTTATACGTTATTCGTTATACGTTATACGTTATACGTTATACGTTATACGTTATACGTTATACGTTATACGTTATACGTTATACGTTACACGTTATACGTTACACGTTATACGTTATACGTAATACGGCATAAGTTCTAGGATATGCGTTATAGATTATATGTTATACGTTATACGTTATACGTTATACGTTATACGTTATACGTCACACGGTATACGTTATACGTTATCCGTTATACGTTATACGTTATACTTTATACGTTATTCGTTATACGTTATACGTATTACGTTATACGTTATACGTTATACGTTATACGTTATACGTTATACGTTATACGTTATACGTTCTACGTTATACGTTCTACGTTATACGTTATACGTTATACGTTATACGTTATACGTTATACGTTATACTTTATACGTTATACGTTATACGTTATACGTTATACGTTATACGTTATACGTTATACGTTATACGTTATACGTTATACGTTATACGTTATACGTTATACGTTATACGTTATTTGTTATAGGTTATACGTTACACGTTATACATTATACGTTATACGTTATACGTTATACGTTATACGTATTACGTTATACGTTATACGTTATACGTTATACGTTATACGTTATACGTTATACGTTATACGTTATACGTTATACGTTATTCGTTATACGTTATACGTTATACGTTATACGTTATACGTTATACGTTATACGTTATACGTTATACGTTATACGTTACACGTTATACGTTACACGTTATACGTTATACGTTATACGTTATACGTTATACGTTATACGTTATACGTTATACGTTATACGTTATACGTTATACGTTATACGTTATACGTTCTACGTTCTACGTTCTACGTTCTACGTTATACGTTATACGTTATACGTTATACGTTATACGTTATTCAGCATAAGTTCTAGGATATGCGTTATACATTATATGTTATACGTTATACGTTAAACGTTATACGTTATACGATATACGTTATACGCTATACTTTATACGTTATAGGTTACACGTTATACGTTATTTGTTATAGGTTATACGTTATACGTTATACGTTATACGTTATACGTTATACGTTATACGTTATACGTTATACGTTATACGTTATACGTTATACGTTATACGTTATACGTTATACGTTATACGATATACGTTATACGTTATACCTATTACGTTATACGTTACACGTTTTACGTTATACGTTATACGTTATACGTTATACGTTATACGTTATACGTTATTCGTTATACGTTATACGTTATACGTTATTCGTTATACGTTATACGTTATACGTTATACGTTATACGTTATACGTTATACGTTATACGTTATACGTTATACGTTATACGTTATACGTTATACGTTATACGTTATACGTTATACGTTATTCGTTATACGTTATACGTTATACGTTATACGTTATACGTTATACGTTATACGTTATACGTTATACGTTATACGATATACGTTATACGTTATACGTTATACGTTATACGTTATACGTTATACGTTATACGTTATACGTTATACGTTATACGTTGTACGTTATACGTTATACGTTATACGTTATACGTTATACGCTATACGTTATACGTTATTCAGCATAAGTTCTAGGATATGCGTTATACATTATATGTTATACGTTATACGTATACGTTATACGTTATACGTTATACGTTATACGTTATACGTTATACGTTATACGTTATACGTTATACGTTATACGTCATACGTTATACGTTATACGTTATACGTTATACGTTATACGTTATACGTTCTACGTTCTACGTTCTACGTTCTACGTTATACGTTATACGTTATACGTTATACGTTATACGTTATTCAGCATAAGTTCTAGGATATGCGTTATACATTATATGTTATACGTTATACGTTAAACGTTATACGTTATACGATATACGTTATACGCTATACTTTATACGTTATACGTTACACGTTATACGTTATTTGTTATAGGTTATACGTTATACGTTATACGTTATACGTTATACGTTATACGTATTACGTTATACGTTACACGTTATACGTTATACGTTATACGTTATACGTTATACGTTATACGTTATACGTTATACGGCATAAGTTCTAGGATATGCGTTATAGATTATATGTTATACGTTATACGTTATACGTTATACGTTATACGTTATACGTCACACGGTATACGTTATACGTTATCCGTTATACGTTATACGTTATACTTTATACGTTATTCGTTATACGTTATACGTATTACGTTATACGTTATACGTTATACGTTATACGTTATACGTTTTACGTTATACGTTATACGTTATACGTTATACGTTATACGTTATACGTTATACGTTATACGTTATACGTTACACGTTATACGTTACACGTTATACGTTATACGTTATACGTTATACGTTATACGTTATACGTTATACGTTATACGGCATAAGTTCTAGGATATGCGTTATAGATTATATGTTATACGTTATACGTTATACGTTATACGTTATACGTTATACGTCACACGGTATACGTTATACGTTATCCGTTATACGTTATACGTTATACTTTATACGTTATTCGTTATACGTTATACGTATTACGTTATACGTTATACGTTATACGTTATACGTTATACGTTTTACGTTATACGTTATACGTTATACGTTATACGTTATACGTTATACGTTATACGTTATACGTTATACGTTACACGTTATACGTTACACGTTATACGTTATACGTTATACGTTATACGTTATACGTTATACGTTATACGTTATACGTTATACGTTATACGTTATACGTTATACGTTCTACGTTCTACGTTCTACGTTCTACGTTATACGTTATACGTTATACGTTATACGTTATACGTTATTCAGCATAAGTTCTAGGATATGCGTTATACATTATATGTTATACGTTATACGTTAAACGTTATACGTTATACGATATACGTTATACGCTATACTTTATACGTTATACGTTACACGTTATACGTTATTTGTTATAGGTTATACGTTATACGTTATACGTTATACGTTATACGTTATACGTTATACGTTATACGTTATACGTTATACGTTATACGTTATACGTTATACGTTATACGTTATACGTTATTCGTTATACGTTATACGTTATACGTTATACGTTATACGTTATACGTTATACGTTATACGTTATACGTTATACGTTATACGTAATACGTATTACGTTATACGTTACACGTTTTACGTTATACGTTATACGTTATACGTTATACGTTATACGTTATACGTTATACGTTATACGTTATACGATATACGTTATGCGTTATACGTTATACGTTATACGTTATACGTTATACGTTATACGTTATACGTTATACGTTATACGTTATTCGTTATACGTTATACGTTATACGTTATACGTTATACGTTATACGTTATCCGTTATACGTTATACGTTATACGTTATACGTATTACGTTATACGTTATACGTTATACGTTATACGTTATACGTTATACGTTCTACGTTATACGTTATACGTTATACGTTATACGTTCTACGTTATACGTTATACGTTATACGTTATACGTTATACGTTATACGTTATACGTTATACGTTATACGTTATACGTTATACGTTATACGTTATTCGTTATACGTTATACGTTATACGTTATACGTTATACGTTACACGGTATACGTTATACGTTATCCGTTATACGTTATACGTTATACGTTATACGTATTACGTTATACGTTATACGTTATACGTTATACGTTATACGTTATACGTTCTACGTTATACGTTATACGTTATACGTTATACGTTATACGTTATACGTTATACGTTGTACGTTATACGTTATACGTTATACGTTATACGTTATACGTTATACGTTATACGTTATACGTTATACGTTATACGTTACACGTTTTACGTTATACGTTATACGTTATACGTTATACGTTATACGTTATACGTTATACGTTATACGTTATACGTTATACGATATACGTTATACGTTATACGTTATACGTTATACGTTATACGTTATACGTTATACGTTATACGTTATACGTTATACGTTATTCGTTATACGTTATACGTTATACGTTATACGTTATACGTTATACGTTATACGTTATACGTTATCCGTTATACGTTATACGTTATACGTTATACGTATTACGTTATACGTTATACGTTATACGTTATACGTTATACGTTATACGTTCTACGTTATACGTTATACGTTATACGTTATACGTTCTACGTTATACGTTATACGTTATACGTTATACGTTATACGTTATACGTTATACGTTATACGTTATACGTTATACGTTATACGTTATACGTTATTCGTTATACGTTATACGTTATACGTTATACGTTATACGTTACACGGTATACGTTATACGTTATCCGTTATACGTTATACGTTATACGTTATACGTATTACGTTATACGTTATACGTTATACGTTATACGTTATACGTTATACGTTCTACGTTATACGTTATACGTTATACGTTATACGTTATACGTTATACGTTATACGTTGTACGTTATACGTTATACGTTATACGTTATACGTTATACGTTATACGTTATACGTTATACGTTATACGTTATACGTTATACGTTATACGTTATACGTTGTACGTTATACGTTATACGTTATACGTTATACGTTATCCGTTATACGTTATACGTTATACGTTATACGTATTACGTTATACGTTATACGTTATACGTTATACGTTATACGTTATACGTTCTACGTTATACGTTATACGTTATACGTTATACGTTCTACGTTATACGTTATACGTTATACGTTATACGTTATACGTTATACGTTATTCGTTATACGTTATACGTTATACGTCATACGTTATACGTTATACGTTATACGTTATACGTTATACGTTATACGTTATACGTTATACGTTATACGTTATACGTTATACGTTACACGTTATACGTTATACGATATACATTATACGTTACACGTTATACGTTATACGTTAAACGTTATACGTTATACGATATACGTTATACGCTACACGTTATACGTTATACGTTACACGTTATACGTTATACGTTATACGTTATACGTTATACGTTATACGTTATACGTTATACGTTATACGTTATACGTTCTACGTTATACGTTATACGTTATACGTTATACGTTATACGTTATACGTTATTCGTTATACGTTATACGTTATACGTTATACGTTATACGTTATACGTTATACGTTATACGTTATACGTTATACGTTATACGTTATACGTTATACGTTATACGTTATACGTTACACGTTATACGTTATACGATATACATAATACGTTACACGTTATACGTTATACGTTATACGTTATACGTTATACGTTATACGTTGTACGTTATACGTTATACGTTATACGTTATACGTTATACGTTATACGTTATACGTTATACGTTATACGTTATTCAGCATAAGTTCTAGGATATGCGTTATACATTATATTATATGTTATACGTTATACGTTAAACGTTATACGTTATACGATATACGTTATACCCAACACGTTATACGTTATACGTTACACGTTATACGTTATACGTTATACGTTATACGTTATACGTTATACGTTATACGTTATACGTTATACGTTATACGTTATACGTTATACGTATTACGTTATACGTTACACGTTATACGTTATACGTTATACGTTATACGTTATACGTTATACGTTATACGTTATACGTTTTACGTTATACGTTATACGTTATACGTTATACGTTATACGTTGTACGTTATACGTTGTACGTTATACGTTATACGTTGTACGTTATACGTTGTACGTTATACGTTGTACGTTATACGTTATACGTTATACGTTATACGTTATACGTTATACGTTATACGTTATACGTTATACGTTATACGTTATACGTTATACGTTATACGTTATACGTTATACGTTATACGTTATACGTTATACGTTATACGTTATACGTTATACGTTATACGTTATACGGTATACCTTATACGTTATACGTTATACGTTACTCGTTGTACGTTATACGGTATACGATATACGATATACGTTATACGTTATCCGTTATACGTTATACGTTATACGTTATTCGTTATACGTTATACGTTATACGTTATACGTTATACGTTATACGTTATACGTTATACGTTATACGTTATACGTTACACGTTATACGTTACACGTTATACGTTATACGTTATACGGCATAAGTTCTAGGATATGCGTTATAGATTATATGTTATACGTTATACGTTATACGTTATACGTTATACGTTATACGTCACACGGTATACGTTATACGTTATCCGTTATACGTTATACGTTATACTTTATACGTTATTCGTTATACGTTATACGTATTACGTTATACGTTATACGTTATACGTTATACGTTATACGTTATACGTTATACGTTATACGTTCTACGTTATACGTTCTACGTTATACGTTATACGTTATACGTTATACGTTATACGTTATACGTTATACTTTATACGTTATACGTTATACGTTATACGTTATACGTTATACGTTATACGTTATACGTTATACGTTATACGTTATACGTTATACGTTATACGTTATACGTTATACGTTATTTGTTATAGGTTATACGTTACACGTTATACATTATACGTTATACGTTATACGTTATACGTTATACGTATTACGTTATACGTTATACGTTATACGTTATACGTTATACGTTATACGTTATACGTTATACGTTATACGTTATACGTTATACGTTATTCGTTATACGTTATACGTTATACGTTATACGTTATACGTTATACGTTATACGTTATACGTTATACGTTATACGTTACACGTTATACGTTACACGTTATACGTTATACGTTATACGTTATACGTTATACGTTATACGTTATACTTTATACGTTATACGTTATACGTTATACGTTATACGTTATACGTTATACGTTATACGTTATACGTTATACGTTATACGTTATACGTTATACGTTATACGTTATACGTTATTTGTTATAGGTTATACGTTACACGTTATACATTATACGTTATACGTTATACGTTATACGTTATACGTATTACGTTATACGTTATACGTTATACGTTATACGTTATACGTTATACGTTATACGTTATACGTTATACGTTATACGTTATACGTTATTCGTTATACGTTATACGTTATACGTTATACGTTATACGTTATACGTTATACGTTATACGTTATACGTTATACGTTACACGTTATACGTTACACGTTATACGTTATACGTTATACGTTATACGTTATACGTTATACGTTATACGTTATACGTTATACGTTATACGTTATACGTTATACGTTATACGTTCTACGTTCTACGTTCTACGTTCTACGTTATACGTTATACGTTATACGTTATACGTTATACGTTATTCAGCATAAGTTCTAGGATATGCGTTATACATTATATGTTATACGTTATACGTTAAACGTTATACGTTATACGATATACGTTATACGCTATACTTTATACGTTATAGGTTACACGTTATACGTTATTTGTTATAGGTTATACGTTATACGTTATACGTTATACGTTATACGTTATACGTTATACGTTATACGTTATACGTTATACGTTATACGTTATACGTTATACGTTATACGTTATACGTTATACGATATACGTTATACGTTATACCTATTACGTTATACGTTACACGTTTTACGTTATACGTTATACGTTATACGTTATTCGTTATACGTTATACGTTATACGTTATTCGTTATACGTTATACGTTATACGTTATACGTTATACGTTATACGTTATACGTTATACGTTATACGTTATACGTTATACGTTATACGTTATACGTTATACGTTATACGTTATACGTTATTCGTTATACGTTATACGTTATACGTTATACGTTATACGTTATACGTTATACGTTATACGTTATACGTTATACGATATACGTTATACGTTATACGTTATACGTTATACGTTATACGTTATACGTTATACGTTATACGTTATACGTTATACGTTGTACGTTATACGTTATACGTTATACGTTATACGTTATACGCTATACGTTATACGTTATTCAGCATAAGTTCTAGGATATGCGTTATACATTATATGTTATACGTTATACGTATACGTTATACGTTATACGTTATACGTTATACGTTATACGTTATACGTTATACGTTATACGTTATACGTTATACGTTATACGTTATACGTTATACGTTATACGTTATACGTTATACGTTATACGTTATACGTTATACGTTATACGTTATACGTTATACGTTATACGTTATACGTTGTACGTTATACGTTGTACGTTATACGTTGTACGTTATACGTTGTACGTTATACGTTGTACGTTATACGTTGTACGTTATACGTTATACGTTATACGTTATACGTTATACGTTATACGTTATACGTTATACGTTATACGTTATACGTTATACGTTATACGTTATACGTTATACGTTATACGTTATACTTTATACGTTATAGGTTATACGTTATACGTTACACGTTATACGTTACACGATATACGTTATACGTTACACGTTATACGTTATACGTTATACGTTATACGTTATACGTTATACGTTATACGTTATACGTTATACGTTATACGTTATACGTTATACGTTATACGTTATACGTTATACGTTATACGTTATACGTTATACGTTATACGTTATACGTTATACGTTATACGTTACACGTTATACGTTATACGATATACATAATACGTTACACGTTATACGTTATACGTTATACGTTATACGTTATACGTTGTACGTTATACGTTATACGTTATACGTTATACGTTATACGTTATACGTTATACGATATACGTTATACCCAACACGTTATACGTTATACGTTACACGTTATACGTTATACGTTATACGTTATACGTTATACGTTATACGTTATACGTTATACGTTATACGTTATACGTTATACGTTATACGTATTACGTTATACGTTACACGTTATACGTTATACGTTATACGTTATACGTTATACGTTATACGTTATACGTTATACGGCATAAGTTCTAGGATATGCGTTATAGATTATATGTTATACGTTATACGTTATACGTTATACGTTATACGTTATACGTCACACGGTATACGTTATACGTTATCCGTTATACGTTATACGTTATACTTTATACGTTATTCGTTATACGTTATACGTATTACGTTATACGTTATACGTTATACGTTATACGTTATACGTTTTACGTTATACGTTATACGTTATACGTTATACGTTATACGTTATACGTTATACGTTATACGTTATACGTTACACGTTATACGTTACACGTTATACGTTATACGTTATACGTTATACGTTATACGTTATACGTTATACGTTATACGTTATACGTTATACGTTATACGTTATACGTTATACGTTCTACGTTCTACGTTCTACGTTCTACGTTATACGTTATACGTTATACGTTATACGTTATACGTTATTCAGCATAAGTTCTAGGATATGCGTTATACATTATATGTTATACGTTATACGTTAAACGTTATACGTTATACGATATACGTTATACGCTATACTTTATACGTTATACGTTACACGTTATACGTTATACGTTATACGTTATACGTTATACGTTATACGTTATACGTTATACGTTATACGTTATACGTTATACGTTATACGTTATACGTTATACGTTATACGTTGTACGTCATACGTTATACGTTATACGTTATACGTTATACGCTATACGTTATACGTTATTCAGCATAAGTTCTAGGATATGCGTTATACATTATATGTTATACGTTATACGTATACGTTATACGTTATACGTTATACGTTATACGTTATACGTTATACGTTATACGTTATACGTTATACGTTATACGTTATACGTTATACGTTATACGTTATACGTTATACGTTATACGTTATACGTTATACGTTATACGTTATACGTTATACGTTATACGTTATACGTTGTACGTTAGACGTTATACGTTACTCGTTGTACGTTATACGTTATACGTTATACGTTATACGTTATACGTTATACGTTATACGTTATACGTTATACGTTATACGTTATACGTTGTACGTTATACGTTATACGTTATACGTTATACGTTATACGCTATACGTTATACGTTATTCAGCATAAGTTCTAGGATATGCGTTATACATTATATGTTATACGTTATACGTATACGTTATACGTTACACGGTATACGTTATACGTTATACGTTATACGTTATACGTTATACGTTATACGTTATTCGTTATACGTTATACGTTATACGTTATACGTTATACGTTATACGTTATACGTTATACGTTATACGTTATACGTTATACGTTATACGTTATACGTTATACGTTATACGTTATACGTTATACGTTATACGTTATACGTTATACGTTATACGTTATACGTTATACGTTATACGTTATACGTTGTACGTTATACGTTATACGTTATACGTTATACGTTATACGCTATACGTTATACGTTATTCAGCATAAGTTCTAGGATATGCGTTATACATTATATGTTATACGTTATACGTATACGTTATACGTTATACGTTATACGTTATACGTTATACGTTATACGTTATACGTTATACGTTATACGTTATACGTTATACGTTATACGTTATACGTTATACGTTATACGTTATACGTTATACGTTATACGTTATACGTTATACGTTATACGTTATACGTTATACGTTATACGTTATACGTTATACGTTATACGTTATACGTTATACGTTATACGTTATACGTTATACGTTATACGTTATACGTTATACGTTATACGTTATACGTTATACGTTATACGTTATACGTTATACGTTGCACACTATACGTTATACGGCATAAGTTCTAGGATATGCGTTATATATTATATGTTATACGTTATACGTTATACGTTATACGTTATACGTTATACGTTATACGTTATACGTTATACGTTATACGTTATACGTTATACGTTGTACGTTATACGTTATACGTTATACGTTATACGTTATACGTTATACGTTATACGTTGTACGTTATACGTTATACGTTATACGTTATACGTTATACGCTATACGTTATACGTTATTCAGCATAAGTTCTAGGATATGCGTTATACATTATATGTTATACGTTATACGTATACGTTATACGTTACACGGTATACGTTATACGTTATACGTTATACGTTATACGTTATACGTTATACGTTATACGTTATACGTTATACGTTATACGTTATACGTTATACGTTGTACGTTATACGTAGTACGTTATACGTTCTACGTTATACGTTCTACGTTATACGTTATACGTTATACGTTATACGTTATACGTTATACGTTATACGTTATACGTTATACGTTATACGTTATACGTTATACGTTATACGTTATACGTTATACGTTATACGTTATACGTTATACGTTATACGTTATACGTTATACGTTATACGTTATACGTTATACGTTATACGTTATACGTTATACGTTATACGTTATACGTTATACGTTATACGTTATACGTTATACGTTATACGTTATACGTTATACGTTATACGTTATACGTTATACGTTATACGTTATACGTTATACGTTATACGTTATACGTTATACGTTATACGTTGCACACTATACGTTATACGGCATAAGTTCTAGGATATGCGTTATATATTATATGTTATACGTTATACGTTATACGTTATACGTTATACGTTATACGTTATACGTTATACGTTATACGTTATACGCTATACGTTATACGTTATTCAGCATAAGTTCTAGGATATGCGTTATACATTATATGTTATACGTTATACGTATACGTTATACGTTACACGGTATACGTTATACGTTATACGTTATACGTTATACGTTATACGTTATACGTTATTCGTTATACGTTATACGTTATACGTTATACGTTATACGTTATACGTTATACGTTATACGTTATACGTTATACGTTATACGTTATACGTTATACGTTATACGTTATACGTTATACGTTATACGTTATACGTTATACGTTATACGTTATACGTTATACGTTATACGTTATACGTTGTACGTTATACGTTATACGTTATACGTTATACGTTATACGCTATACGTTATACGTTATTCAGCATAAGTTCTAGGATATGCGTTATACATTATATGTTATACGTTATACGTATA
Organism: Ptiloglossa arizonensis; assembly: GCF_051014685.1. Lineage (NCBI taxonomy): Eukaryota > Metazoa > Arthropoda > Insecta > Hymenoptera > Colletidae > Ptiloglossa > Ptiloglossa arizonensis. The sequence goes on along the minus strand of NW_027479147.1, from coordinate 187,229 downwards.
CGTTATACGTTATACGTTATACGTTATACGTTATACGTTATACGTTATACGTTATACGTTATACGTTATACGTTATACGTTATACGTTATACGTTATACGTTATACGTTATACGTTATACGTTATACGTTATACGTTATACGTTATACGTTATACGTTATACGTTATACGTTATACGTTGTACGTTATACGTTATACGTTATACGTTATACGTTATACGTTATACGTTATACGTTGTACGTTATACGTTATACGTTATACGTTATACGTTATACGCTATACGTTATACGTTATTCAGCATAAGTTCTAGGATATGCGTTATACATTATATGTTATACGTTATACGTATACGTTATACGTTACACGGTATACGTTATACGTTATACGTTATACGTTATACGTTATACGTTATACGTTATACGTTATACGTTATACGTTATACGTTATACGTTATACGTTGTACGTTATACGTAGTACGTTATACGTTCTACGTTATACGTTCTACGTTATACGTTATACGTTATACGTTATACGTTATACGTTATACGTTATACGTTATACGTTATACGTTATACGTTATACGTTATACGTTATACGTTATACGTTATACGTTATACGTTATACGTTATACGTTATACGTTATACGTTATACGTTATACGTTATACGTTATACGTTATACGTTATACGTTATACGTTATACGTTATACGTTATACGTTGCACACTATACGTTATACGGCATAAGTTCTAGGATATGCGTTATATATTATATGTTATACGTTATACGTTATACGTTATACGTTATACGTTATACGTTATACGTTATACGTTATACGTTATACGTTTTACGTTATACGTTATACGGTATACGTTACACGTTATACGTTACACGATATACGTTATACGTTACACGTTATACGTTATACGTTATACGTTATACGTTATACGTTATTCAGCATAAGTTCTAGGATATGCGTTATACATTATATGTTATACGTTATACGTTATACGTTATACGTTATACGTTATACGTTATACGTTATACGTTATACGTTATACGTTATACGTTATACGTTATACGTTATACGTTATACGTTATACGTTATACGTTATACGTTATACGTTATACATTATACGTATTACGTTATACGTTATACGTTATACGTTATACTTTATACGTTATACGTTATACGTTATACGTTATACGTTACACGTTATACGTTATACGTTATACGTTATACGTTATACGTTATACGTTATACGTTATACGTTATACGTTATACGTTATACGTTATACGTTATACGTTATACGTTATACTTTATACGTTATAGGGTATACGTTATACGTTACACGTTATACGTTACACGATATACGTTATACGTTACACGTTATACGTTATACGTTATACGTTATACGTTATACGTTATACGTTATACGTTATACGTTATACGTTATACGTTATACGTTATACGTTGTACGTTATACGTTGTACGTTATACGTTGTAAGTTATACGTTGTACGTTATACGTTGTACGTTATACGTTGTACGTTATACGTTGTACGTTATACGTTATACGTTATACGTTATACGTTATACGTTATACGTTATACGTTATACGTTATACGTTGCACACTATACGTTATACGGCATAAGTTCTAGGATATGCGTTATATATTATATGTTATACGTTATACGTTATACGTTATACGTTATACGTTATACGTTATACGTTATACGTTACACGTTATACGTTACACGTTATACGTTATACGTTATTCGTTATACGTTATACGTTATACGTTATACGTTATACGTTATACGTTATACGTTATACGTTGTACGTTATACGTTATACGTTATACGTTATACGTTATACGCTATACGTTATACGTTATTCAGCATAAGTTCTAGGATATGCGTTATACATTATATGTTATACGTTATACGTATACGTTATACGTTACACGGTATACGTTATACGTTATACGTTATACGTTATACGTTATACATTATACGTTATACGTTATACGTTATACGTTATACGTTATACGTTATACGTTGTACGTTATACGTTGTACGTTATACGTTCTACGTTATACGTTCTACGTTATACGTTATACGTTATACGTTATACGTTATACGTTATACGTTATACGTTATACGTTATACGTTATACGTTATAAGTTATACGTTATACGTTATACGTTATACGTTATACGTTATACGTTATACGTTATACGTTATACGTTGTACGTTATACGTTGTACGTTATACGTTCTACGTTATACGTTCTACGTTATACGTTATACGTTATACGTTATACGTTATACGTTATACGTTATACGTTATACGTTATACGTTATACGTTATACGTTATACGTTATACGTTATACGTTATACGTTATACGTTATACGTTATACGTTATACGTTATACGTTATACGTTATACGTTATACGTTATACGTTGCACACTATACGTTATACGGCATAAGTTCTAGGATATGCGTTATATATTATATGTTATACGTTATACGTTATACGTTATACGTTATTCAGCATAAGTTCTAGGATATGCGTTATACATTATATGTTATACGTTATACGTTATGCGTTATACGTTATACGTTATACGTTATACCTTATACGTTATACGTTATACGTTATACGTTATACGTTATACGTTATACGTTATACGTTATACATTATACGTATTACGTTATACGTTATACGTTATACGTTATACTTTATACGTTATACGTTATACGTTATACGTTATACGTTATACGTTATACGTTATACGTTATACGTTATACGTTATACGTTATACGTTATACGTTATACGTTATACGTTATACGTTATACGTTATACGTTATACGTTATACTTTATACGTTATAGGTTATACGTTATACGTTACACGTTATACGTTACACGATATACGTTATACGTTACACGTTATACGTTATACGTTATACGTTATACGTTATACGTTATACGTTATACGTTATACGTTATACGTTATACGTTATACGTTATACGTTATACGTTATACGTTGTACGTTATACGTTGTACGTTATACGTTGTACGTTATACGCTGGACGTTATACGTTATACGTTATACGTTATACGTTATACGTTATACGTTATACGTTATACGTTATACGTTATACGTTATACGTTATACGTTATACGTTATACGTTATACGTTATACGTTATACGTTATACGTTATACGTTATACGTTATACGTTATACGTTATACGTTATACGTTATACGTTATACGTTATACGTTATACGTTATACGTTATACGTTATACGTTATACGTTGTACACTATACGTTATACGTTACACGATATACGTTATACGTTATACGTTATACGTTATACGTTATACGTTACACGTTATACGTTACACGATATACGTTATACGTTACACGATATACGTTATACGTTATACGTTATACGTTATACGTTATACGTTATTCAGCATAAGTTCTAGGATATGCGTTATACATTATATGTTATACGTTATACGTTATACGTTATACGTTATACGTTATACGTTATACGTTATACGTTATACGTTATAGGTTATACGTTATACGTTATACGTTATAGGTTATACGTTATACGTTATACGTTATACGTTATACGTTATACGTTATACGTTATATGTTATACGTTATACGTTATACGTTACACGTTCTACGTTACACGATATACGTTATACGTTATACGTTATACGTTATACGTTATACGTTACACGTTATACGTTACACGATATACGTTATACGTTACACGATATACGTTATACGTTATACGTTATACGTTATACGTTATTCAGCATAAGTTCTAGGATATGCGTTATACATTATATGTTATACGTTATACGTTATACGTTATACGTTATACGTTATACGTTATACGTTATACGTTATACGTTATACGTTATAGGTTATACGTTATACGTTATACGTTATACGTTATACGTTATACGTTATACGTTATACGTTGTACGTTATACGTTGTACGTTCTACGTTCTACGTTATACGTTTTACGTTATACGTTATACGTTATACGTTATACGTTATACGTTATACGTTATACGTTATACGTTATACGTTATACGTTATACGTTATACGTTATACGTTATACGTTATACGTTATATGATATACGTTATACGTTATACGTTACACGTTCTACGTTACACGATATACGTTATACGTTATACGTTATACGTTATACGTTATACGTTATACGTTATACGTTGCACACTATACGTTATACGGCATAAGTTCTAGGATATGCGTTATATATTATATGTTATACGTTATACGTTATACGTTATACGTTATACGTTATACGTTATACGTTATACGTTATACGTTATACGTTATACGTTATACGTTATACGTTATACGTTATACGTTATACGTTATACGTTACACGTTATACGTTACACGATATACGTTATACGTTACACGTTATACGTTATACGTTATACGTTATACGTTATACGTTATTCAGCATAAGTTCTAGGATATGCGTTATACATTATATGTTATACGTTATACGTTATACGTTATACGTTATACGTTATACGTTATACGTTATACGTTATACGTTATACGTTATACGTTATACGTTATACGTTATACGTTATACGTTATACGTTATACGTTATACGTTATACGTTATACGTTATACGTTACACGTTATACGTTATACGTTATACGTTATACGTTATACGTTATACGTTATACGTTACACGTTATACGTTACACGATATACGTTATACGTTATACGTTATACGTTATACGTTACACGGTATACGTTATACGTTATCCGTTATACGTTATACGTTATACGTTATACGTATTACGTTATACGTTATACGTTATACGTTATACGTTATACGTTATACGTTATCCGTTATACGTTATACGTTATACGTTATACGTATTACGTTATACGTTATACGTTATACGTTATACGTTATACGTTCTACGTTCTACGTTATACGTTATACGTTATTCGTTATACGTTATGCGTTATAGGTTATACGTTATACGTTATACGTTATACGTTATACGTTATACGTTATACGTTATACGTTATACGTTATACGTTACACGTTATACGTTGCACGATATACGTTATACGTTTCACGTTATACGTTATACGTTATACGTTATACGTAATACGTTATACGTTATACGTTATACGTTATACGTTATACGTTATACGTTATACGTTATACTTTATACGTTATACGTTATACGTTATACGTTATACGTTATACGTTATACGTTATACGTTATACGTTATACGTTATACGTTATACGTTATACGTTATACGTTATACGTTATACGTTATACGTTATACGTTATACGTTATACGTTGTACGTTATACGTTATACATTATACGTATTACGTTATACGTTATACGTTATACGTTATACGTTATACGTTATACGTTATACGTTATACGTTATACGTTGTACGTTATACGTTCTACGTTATACGTTATACGTTATACGTTATACGTTATACGTTATACGTTATACGTTATACGTTATACGTTATACGTTATACGTTACACGTTATACGTTATACGTTATACGTTATACGTTATACGTTACACGTTATACGTTATACGTTGTACGTTATACGTTATACGTTATACGTTATACGTTGCACACTATACGTTATACGGCATAAGTTCTAGGATATGCGTTATATATTATATGTTATACGTTATACGTTATACGTTATACGTTATACGTTATACGTTAGACGTTATACGTTATACGTTATACGTTATACGTTATACGTTATACGTTATACGTTATACGTTATACGTTGTACGTTATACGTTATACATTATACGTATTACGTTATACGTTATACGTTATACGTTATACGTTATACGTTATACGTTATACGTTATACGTTATACGTTATACGTTATACGTTATACGTTATACGTTATACGTTATACGTTACACGTTATACGTTATACGTTATACGTTATACAATATACGTTACACGTTATACGTTACACGATATACGTTATACGTTACACGTTATACGTTATACGTTATACGTTATACGTTATACGTTATTCAGCATAAGTTCTAGGATATGCGTTATACATTATATGTTATACGTTATACGTTATACGTTATACGTTATACGTTATACGTTATACGTTATACGTTATACGTTATACGTTATACGTTATACGTTATACGTTATACGTTATACGTTATACGTTATACGTTATACGTTATACGTTATACGTTATACGTTATACGTTATACGTTATACGTTATACGTTATACGTTATACGTTATACGTTATACGTTATACGTTATACGTTATACGTTATACGTTATACGTTATACGTTATACGTTATACGTTATTCGTTATACGTTATACGTTATACGTTATACGTTATACGTTATACGTTATACGTTATACGTTATACGTTATACGTTATACGTTATACGTTACACGTTCTACGTTACACGATATACGTTATACGTTATACGTTATACGTTATACGTTATACGTTATACGTTATACGTTATACGTATTACGTTATACGTTACACGTTTTACGTTATACGTTATACGTTATACGTTATACGTTATACGTTATACGTTATACGTTGTACGTTTTACGTTATACGTTATACGTTATACGTTATACGTTATGAGTTATACGTTATACGTTATACGTTATACGTTATACGTTATTCAGCATAAGTTCTAGGATATGCGCTATACATTATACGTTATACGTTGTACGTTATACGTTATACGTTATACGTTATACGTTATACGTTATACGTTATACTTTATACGTTACACGTTATACGTTATACGTTATACGTTGTACGTTAGACGTTATACGTTACTCGTTGTACGTTATACGTTATACGTTATACGTTATACGTTATACGTTATACGTTATACGTTATACGTTATACGTTATACGTTATACTTTATACCTTATACGTTATACGTTATACGTTATACGTTATACGTTATACGTTATACGTTATACGTTATACGTTATACGTTATACGTTATACGTTATACGTTATACGTTATACGTTATACGTTATACGTTATACATTATACGTATTACGTTATACGTTATACGTTATACGTTATACGTTATACTTTATACGTTATACGTTATACGTTATACGTTATACGTTATGCGTTATACGTCACTCGTTGTACGTTATACGGTATACGATATACGATATACGTTACACGTTATCCTTTATACGTGATACGTTATACGTTATACGTTATGCGATATACGTTATACGCTATACGTTATACGTTATACGTTACACGTTATACGTTATACGTTATACGTTATACGTTATACGTTATACGTTATACGTTATACGTTATACGTATTACGTTATACGTTATACGTTATACGTTAAAAGTTATACGTTATACGTTATACGTTATACGTTATACGTTAAAAGTTATACGTTATACGTTATACGTTATACGTTATACACTATACGTTATATGTTATACGTTATACACTATACGTTATACGTTATACGTTATACACTATACGTTATACCGCATAAGTTCTAGGATATGCGTTATATATTATATGTTATACGTTATACGTTATACGATATACGTTATACGTTATACGTTATTCGTTATACGTTATACGTTATACGTTATACGTTGTACGTTATACGTTATACGTTATACGTTATACGTTATACGCTACACGTTATACGTTATTCAGCATAAGTTCTAGGATATGCGTTATACATTATATGTTATACGTTATACGTTATACGTTATACGTTATACGTTATACGTTATACGTTATACGTTATACGTTATACGTTATACGTTATACGTTATACGTTATACGTTATACGTTATACGTTATACGTTATACGTTATACGTTATACGTTATACGTTATACGTTATACGTTACACGTTATACGTTACACGTTATACGTTACACGGTATACGTTATACGTTATACGTTATACGTTATACGTTATACGTTATACGTTATACGTTATACGTTATACGTTATACGTTCTAGGTTATACGTTGTACGTTATACGTTGTACGTTATACGTTGTACGTTATACGTTCTACGTTATACGTTATACGTTATACGTTATACGTTATACGTTATACGTTATACGTTATACGTTATACGTTATACGTTATACGTTATACGTTATACGTTATACGTTATACGTTATACGTTATACGTTATACGTTATACGTTATACGTTATACGTTATACGTTATACGTTATACGTTATACGTTATACGTTATACGTTATACGTTATACGTTATACGTTATACGTTGCACACTATACGTTATACGGCATAAGTTCTAGGATATGCGTTATATATTATATGTTATACGTTATACGTTATACGTTATACGTTATACGTTATACGTTATACGTTATACGTTATACGTTTTACGTTATACGTTATACGGTATACGTTACACGTTATACGTTACACGATATACGTTATACGTTACACGTTATACGTTATACGTTATACGTTATACGTTATACGTTATTCAGCATAAGTTCTAGGATATGCGTTATACATTATATGTTATACGTTATACGTTATACGTTATACGTTATACGTTATACGTTATACGTTATACGTTATACGTTATACGTTATACGTTATACGTTATACGTTATACGTTATACGTTATACGTTATACGTTATACGTTATACGTTATACGTTATACGTTATACGTTATACATTATACGTATTACGTTATACGTTATACGTTATACGTTACACGATATACGTTATACGTTACACGTTATACGTTATACGTTATACGTTATACGTTATACGTTATACGTTATACGTTATACGTTATACGTTATACGTTATACGTTATACGTTATACGTCATACGTTATACGTTGTACGTTATACGTTGTACGTTGTACGTTATACGTTGTACGTTATACGTTGTACGTTATACGTTATACGTTATACGTTATACGTTATACGTTATACGTTATACGTTATACGTTATACGTTATACGTTATTCTTTGTACGTTATACGTTGTACGTTATACGTTATACGTTATACGTTATACGTTACACGTTATACGTTACACGATATACGTTATACGTTATACGTTATACGTTATACGTTATACGTTATACGTTATACGTTATACGTTATACGTTATACGTTGCACACTATACGTTATACGGCATAAGTTCTAGGATATGCGTTATATATTATATGTTATACGTTATACGTTATACGTTATACGTTATACGTTATACGTTAGACGTTATACGTTATACGTTATACGTTATACGTTATACGTTATACGTTATACGTTATACGTTATACGTTATACGTTATACGTTATACGTTATACGTTATACGTTATACGTTATACATTATACGTATTACGTTATACGTTATACGTTATACGTTATACGTTATACGTTATACGTTATACGTTATACGTTATACGTTATACGTTATACGTTATACGTTATACGTTATACATTATACGTATTACGTTATACGTTATACGTTATACGTTATACGTTATACGTTATACGTTATACGTTATACGTTATACGTTATACGTTATACGTTATACGTTATACGTTATACGTTATACGTTATACGTTATACGTTATACGTTATACGTTACACGTTATACGTTACACGATATACGTTATACGTTACACGTTATACGTTATACGTTATACGTTATACGTTATACGTTATACGTTATTCAGCTAAAGTTCTAGGATATGCGTTAGACATTATATGTTATACGTTATACGTTATACGTTATACGTTATACGTTATACGTTATACGTTATACGTTATACGTTATACGTTATACGTTATACGTTATACGTTATACGTTATACGTTATACGTTATACGTTCTACGTTATACGTTCTACGTTATACGTTGTACGTTATACGTTGTACGTTATACGTTGTAGGTTATACGTTATACGTTATACGTTATACGTTATACGTTATACGTTATACGTTATACGTTATACGTTATACGTTATACGTTGTACGTTATACGTTGTACGTTATACGTTGTACGTTATACGTTATACGTTATACGTTATACGTTATACGTTATACGTAATACGTTATACGTTATACGTTATACGTTATAGGTTATACGTTATACGTTATACGTTGTACGTTATACGTTGTACGTTATACGTTATACGTTATACGTTATACGTTACACGTTATACGTTACACGATATACGTTATACGTTATACGTTATACGTTATACGTTATACGTTATACGTTATACGTTATACGTTATACGTTGCACACTATACGTTATACGGCATAAGTTCTAGGATATTCGTTACATATTATATGTTATACGTTATACGTTATACGTTATACGTTATACGTTATACGTTAGACGTTATACGTTATACGTTATACGTTATACGTTATACGTTATACGTTATACGTTATACGTTATACGTTATACGTTATACGTTATACGTTATACGTTATACGTTATACGTTATACATTATACGTATTACGTTATACGTTATACGTTATACGTTATACGTTATACGTTATACGTTATACGTTATACGTTATACGTTATACGTTATACGTTATACGTTATACGTTATACGTTATACGTTATACGTTATACGTTATACGTTATACGTTATACGTTATACGTTATACGTTATACATTATACGTATTACGTTATACGTTATACGTTATACGTTATACGTTATACGTTATACGTTATACGTTATACGTTATTCAGCATAAGTTCTAGGATATGCGTTATACATTATATGTTATACGTTATACGTTATACGTTATACGTTATACGTTATACGTTATACGTTATACGTTATACGTTATACGTTATACGTTATACGTTATACGTTATACGTTATACGTTGCACGCTATACGTTATACGGCATAAGTTCTAGCATATGCGTTATATATTATATGTTATACGTTATACGTTATACGTTATACGTTATACGTTATACGTTATACGTTATACGTTAGACGTTATACGTTATACGTTATACGTTATACGTTATACGTTATACGTTGTACGTTTTACGTTATACGTTATACGTTATACGTTATACGTTATACGTTATACGTTATACGTTATACGTTATACGTTATTCAGCATAAGTTCTAGGATATGCGTTATACATTATACGTTATACGTTGTACGTTATACGTTATACGTTATACGTTATACGTTATACGTTATACGTTATACGTTATACGTTATACGTTATACGTTATACGTTATACGTTATACGTTATACGTTATACGTTGCACGCTATACGTTATACGGCATAAGTTCTAGCATATGCGTTATATATTATATGTTATACGTTATACGTTATACGTTATACGTTATACGTTATACGTTATACGTTGTACGTTAGACGTTATACGTTACTCGTTGTACGTTATACGTTATACGTTATACGTTATACGTTATACGTTATACGTTATACGTTATACGTTATACGTTATACGTTATACTTTATACGTTATACGTTATACGTTATACACTATACGTTATACGTTATACGTTATACACTATACGTTATACCGCATAAGTTCTAGGATATGCGTTATATATTATATGTTATACGTTATACGTTATTCAGCATAAGTTCTAGGATATGCGTTATACATTATATGTTATACGTTATACGTTATACGTTATACGTTATACGTTATACGTTATACGTTATACGTTATACGTTATACGTTATACGTTATACGTTATACGTTATACGTTATACGTATTACGTTATACGTTATACGTTATACGTTATACGTTATACGTTATACGTTATACGTTATACGTTATACGTTATACGTTATACGTTATACGTTATACGTTACACGTTATACGTTACACGGTATACGTTATACGTTATACGTTATACGTTATACGTTATACGTTATACGTTATACGTTATACGTTATACGTTATACGTTATACATTATACGTATTACGTTATACGTTATACGTTATACGTTATACGTTATACGTTATACGTTATACGTTATACGTTATACGTTATACGTTATACGTTATACGTTACACGTTATACGTTTCACGGTATACGTTATACGTTATACGTTATACGTTATACGTTATACGTTATACGTTATACGTTATACGTTATACGTTATACGTTATACGTTATACGTTATACGTTGTACGTTATACGTTGTACGTTATACGTTCTACGTTATACGTTCTACGTTATACGTTATACGTTATACGTTATACGTTATACGTTATACGTTATACGTTATACGTTATACGTTATACGTTATACGTTATACGTTATACGTTATACGTTATACGTTATACGTTATACGTTATACGTTATACGTTGCACACTATACGTTATACGGCATAAGTTCTAGGATATGCGTTATATATTATATGTTATACCTTATACGTTTTACGTTATACGTTATACGTTATACGTTATACGTTATACGTTATACGTTATACGTTTTACGTTATACGTTATACGGTATACGTTACACGTTATACGTTACACGATATACGTTATACGTTACACGTTATACGTTATACGTTATACGTTATACGTTATACGTTATTCAGCATAAGTTCTAGGATATGCGTTATACATTATATGTTATACGTTATACGTTATACGTTATACGTTATACGTTATACGTTATACGTTATACGTTATACGTTATACGTTATACGTTATACGTTATACGTTATACGTTATACGTTATACATTATACGTATTACGTTATACGTTATACGTTATACGTTACACGATATACGTTATACGTTACACGTTATACGTTATACGTTATACGTTATACGTTATACGTTATACGTTATACGTTATACGTTATTCAGCATAAGTTCTAGGATATGCGTTATACATTATACGTTATACGTTATACGTTATACGTTATACGTTATACGTTATACGTTATACGTTATACGTTATACGTTATACGTTATACTTTATACGTTACACGTTATACGTTATACGTTATACGTTATACGTTATACTTTATACGTTATACGTTATACGTTATACGTTATACGTTATGCGTTATACGTCACTCGTTGTACGTTATACGGTATACGATATACGATATACGTTACACGTTATCCTTTATACGTGATACGTTATACGTTATACGTTATGCGATATACGTTATACGCTATACGTTATACGTTATACGTTACACGTTATACGTTATACGTTATACGTTATACGTTATACGTTATACGTTATACGTTATACGTTATACGTATTACGTTATACGTTATACGTTATACGTTAAAAGTTATACGTTATACGTTATACGTTATACGTTATACGTTATACACTATACGTTATATGTTATACGTTATACACTATACGTTATACGTTATACGTTATACACTATACGTTATACCGCATAAGTTCTAGGATATGCGTTATATATTATATGTTATACGTTATACGTTATACGATATACGTTATACGTTATACGTTATACGTTATACGTTATACGTTATACGTTATACGTTGTACGTTATACGTTATACGTTATACGTTATACGTTATACGCTACACGTTATACGTTATTCAGCATAAGTTCTAGGATATGCGTTATACATTATATGTTATACGTTATACGTATACGTTATACGTTATACGTTATACGTTATACGTTATACGTTATACGTTATACGTTATACGTTATACGTTATACGTTATACGTTATACGTTATACGTTATACGTTATACGTTATACGTTATACGTTATACGTTATACGTTATACGTTATACGTTATACGTTATACGTTATACGTTGTACGTTATACGTTGTACGTTAGACGTTATACGTTACTCGTTGTACGTTATACGTTATACGTTATACGTTATACGTTATACGTTATACGTTATACGTTATACGTTATACGTTATACGTTATACGTTATACGTTATACGTTATACGTTATACGTTATACGTTATACGTTATACGTTATACGTTATACGTTATACGTTATACGTTATACGTTATACGTTCTACGTTATACGTTATACGTTATACGTTATACGTTATACGTTATACGTTATACGTTATACGTTATACGTTATACGTTATACGTTATACGTTATACGTTATACGTTATACGTTATACGTTATACGTTATACGTTATACGTTATACGTTATACGTTATACGTTATACGTTATACGTTATACGTTATACGTTATACGTTATACGTTATACGTTATACGTTATACGTTATACGTTATACGTTATACGTTATACGTTATACGTTATACGTTATACGTTATACGTTATACGTTGCACACTATACGTTATACGGCATAAGTTCTAGGATATGCGTTATATATTATATGTTATACGTTATACGTTATACGTTATACGTTATACGTTATACGTTATACGTTATACGTTATACGTTATACGTTATACGTTATACGTTATACGTTATACGTTATACGTTATACGTTATACGTTATACGTTATACGTTATACGTTATACATTATACGTATTACGTTATACGTTATACGTTATACGTTATACGTTATACGTTATACGTTATACGTTATACGTTATACGTTATACGTTATACGTTATACGTTATACGTTATACGTTATACGTTATACGTTATACGTTATACGTTATACGTTATACGTTATACGTTGCACGCTATACGTTATACGGCATAAGTTCTAGTATATGCGTTATATATTATATGTTATACGTTATACGTTATACGTTATACGTTATACGTTACACGTTATACGTTATACGTTATACGTTATACGTTTTACGTTATACGTTATACGGTATACGTTACACGTTATACGTTACACGATATACGTTATACGTTACACGTTATACGTTATACGTTATACGTTATACGTTATACGTTATTCAGCATAAGTTCTAGGATATGCGTTATACATTATATGTTATACGTTATACGTTATACGTTATACGTTATACGTTATACACTATACGTTATACCGCATAAGTTCTAGGATATGCGTTATATATTATATGTTATACGTTATACGTTATACGATATACGTTATACGTTATACGTTATACGTTATACGTTATACGTTATACGTTGCACGCTATACGTTATACGGCATAAGTTCTAGTATATGCGTTATATATTATATGTTATACGTTATACGTTATACGTTATACGTTATACGTTACACGTTATACGTTATACGTTATACGTTGTACGTTATACGTTATACGTTATACGTTATACGTTATACGTTATACGTTACACGTTATACGTTATACATTACTCGTTGTACGTTATACGTTATACGTTATACGTTATACGTTATACGTTATACGTTATACGTTATACGTTATACGTTATACGTTATACGTTATACGTTATACGTTATACGTTATACGTTATACGTTATACGTTATACGTTATACGTTACACGTTATACGTTACACGGTATACGTTATACGTTAGACGTTATACGTTATACGTTATACGTTATACGTTATACGTTATACGTTATACGTTATACGTTATACGTTATACGTTATACGTTGTACGTTATACGTTGTACGTTATACGTTCTACGTTATACGTTCTACGTTATACGTTATACGTTATACGTTCTACGTTATACGTTATACGTTATACGTTATACGTTATACGTTATACGTTATACGTTATACGTTATACGTTACACGTTATACGTTACACGGTATACGTTATACGTTATACGTTATACGTTATACGTTATACGTTATACGTCTTACGTTATACGTTATGCGTTATACGTTACACGTTATACGTTACACGGTATACGTTATACGTTACACGTTATACGTTATACGTTATACGTTATACGTTATACGTTATTCAGCATAAGTTCTAGGATATGCGTTATACATTATATGTTATACGTTATACGTTATACGTTATACGTTATACGTTATACGTTATACGTTATACGTTATACGTTATACGTTATACGTTATACGTTATACGTTACACGTTATACGTTATACATTATACGTATTACGTTATACGTTATACGTTATACGTTATACTTTATACGTTATACGTTATACGTTATACGTTATACGTTATACGTTATACGTTATACGTTATACGTTATACGTTATACGTTATACGTTATACGTTATACGTTATACGTTATACGTTATACTTTATACGTTATAGGTTATACGTTATACGTTATACGTTATACGTTATACGTTATACGTTATACGTTATACGTTATACGTTATACTTTATACGTTATAGGTTATACGTTATACGTTATACGTTATACGTTATACGTTATA
This sequence comes from Ptiloglossa arizonensis, assembly GCF_051014685.1. Taxonomy (NCBI): domain Eukaryota; kingdom Metazoa; phylum Arthropoda; class Insecta; order Hymenoptera; family Colletidae; genus Ptiloglossa; species Ptiloglossa arizonensis. The sequence continues at coordinate 170,754 of NW_027479147.1, read as the reverse complement.
CGTTATACGTTACACGTTATACGTTATACGTTGCACACTATACGTTATACGGCATAAGTTCTAGGATATGCGTTATATATTATATGTTATACGTTATACGTTATACGTTACACGTTATACGTTATACGTTAGACGTTATACGTTATACGTTATACGTTATACGTTATACGTTATACGTTATACGTTATACGTTATACGTTATACGTTATACGTTATACGTTATACGTTATACGTTATACATTATACGTATTACGTTATACGTTATACGTTATACGTTATACGTTATACGTTATACGTTATACGTTATACGTTATACGTTATACGTTATACGTTATACGTTATACGTTATACGTTATACGTTACACGTTATACGTTACACGATATACGTTATACGTTACACGTTATACGTTATACGTTATACGTTATACGTTATACGTTATTCAGCTAAAGTTCTAGGATATGCGTTATACATTATATGTTATACGTTATACGTTATACGTTATACGTTATACGTTATACGTTATACGTTATACGTTATACGTTATACGTTATACGTTGTACGTTATACGTTGTACGTTATACGTTGTACGTTATACGTTATACGTTAGACGTTATACGTTATACGTTATACGTTATACGTTATACGTTATACGTTGTACGTTATACGTTATACGTTATACGTTATACGTTATACGTTATACGTTATACGTTATACGTTATACGTTATACGTTATACGTTATACGTTATTCAGCATAAGTTCTAGGATATGCGTTATACATTATACGTTATACGTTATACGTTATACGTTATACGTTATACGTTATACGTTATACGTTATACGTTATACTTTATACGTTACACGTTATACGTTATACGTTATACGTTATACGTTATACTTTATACGTTATACGTTATACGTTATACGTTATACGTTATGCGTTATACGTCACTCGTTGTACGTTATACGGTATACGATATACGATATACGTTACACGTTATCCTTTATACGTGATACGTTATACGTTATACGTTATGCGATATACGTTATACGCTATACGTTATACGTTATACGTTACACGTTATACGTTATACGTTATACGTTATACGTTATACGTTATACGTTCTACGTTATACGTTATACGTATTACGTTATACGTTATACGTTATACGTTAAAAGTTATACGTTATACGTTATACGTTATACGTTATACACTATACGTTATATGTTATACGTTATACACTATACGTTATACGTTATACGTTATACACTATACGTTATACCGCATAAGTTCTAGGATATGCGTTATATATTATATGTTATACGTTATACGTTATACGATATACGTTATACGTTATACGTTATACGTTATACGTTATACGTTATACGTTATACGTTATACGTTATACGTTATACGTTATACGTTATACGTTATACGTTATACGTTATACGTTATACGTTACACGTTATACGTTACACGGTATACGTTATACGTTATACGTTATACGTTATACGTTATACGTTATACGTTGCGCGCTATACGTTATACGGCATAAGTTCTAGCATATGCGTTATATATTATATGTTATACGTTATACGTTATACGTTATACGTTATACGTTATACGTTATACGTTAGACGTTATACGTTATACGTTATACGTCATACGTTATACGTTATACGTTGTACGTTATACGTTATACGTTATACGTTATACGTTATATGTTATACGTTGCACACTATACGTTATACGGCATAAGTTCTAGTATATGCGTTATATATTATATGTTATACGTTATACGTTATACGTTATACGTTATACGTTACACGTTATACGTTATACGTTATACGTTATACGTTTTACGTTATACGTTATACGGTATACGTTACACGTTATACGTTACACGATATACGTTATACGTTACACGTTATACGTTATACGTTATACGTTATACGTTATACGTTATTCAGCATAAGTTCTAGGATATGCGTTATACATTATATGTTATACGTTATACGTTATACGTTATACGTTATACGTTATACGTTATACACTATACGTTATACCGCATAAGTTCTAGGATATGCGTTATATATTATATGTTATACGTTATACGTTATACGATATACGTTATACGTTATACGTTATACGTTATACGTTATACGTTATACGTTATACGTTGTACGTTATACGTTATACGTTATACGTTATACGTTATACGCTATACGTTATACGTTATTCAGCATAAGTTCTAGGATATGCGTTATACATTATATGTTATACGTTATACGTATACGTTATACGTTATACGTTATACGTTATACGTTATACGTTATACGTTATACGTTATACGTTATACGTTATACGTTATACGTTATACGTTATACGTTATACGTTATACGTTATACGTTATACGTTATACGTTATACGTTATACGTTATACGTTATACGTTGTACGTTAGACGTTATACGTTACTCGTTGTACGTTATACGTTATACGTTATACGTTATACGTTCTACGTTATACGTTCTACGTTATACGTTCTACGTTCTACGTTATACGTTATACGTTATACGTTATACGTTATACGTTATACGTTATACGTTATACGTTACACGTTATACGTTACACGGTATACGTTATACGTTATACGTTATACGTTATACGTTATACGTTATACGTTATACGTTATACGTTATACGTTATACGTTACACGTTATACGTTACACGGTATACGTTATACGTTATACGTTATACGTTATACGTTATACGTTATACGTTATACGTTATACGTTATACGTTATACGTTATACGTTGCACGCTATACGTTATACGGCATAAGTTCTAGCATATGCGTTATATATTATATGTTATACGTTATACGTTATACGTTATACGTTATACGTTATACGTTATACGTTAGACGTTATACGTTATACGTTATACGTTATACGTTATACGTTATACGTTGTACGTTATACGTTATACGTTATACGTTATACGTTATACGTTATACGTTGCACACTATACGTTATACGGCATAAGTTCTAGGATATGCGTTATATATTATATGTTATACGTTATACGTTATACGTTATACGTTATACGTTATACGTTATACGTTATACGTTATACGTTATACGTTTTACGTTATACGTTATACGGTATACGTTACACGTTATACGTTACACGATATACGTTATACGTTACACGTTATACGTTATACGTTATACGTTATACGTTATACGTTATTCAGCATAAGTTCTAGGATATGCGTTATACATTATATGTTATACGTTATACGTTATACGTTATACGTTATACGTTATACGTTATACGTTATACGTTATACGTTATACGTTATACGTTATACGTTATACGTTATACGTTATACGTTATACGTTATACGTTATACGTATTACGTTATACGTTATACGTTATACGTTATACTTTATACGTTATACGTTATACGTTATACGTTATACGTTATACGTTATACGTTATACGTTATACGTTATACGTTATACGTTATACGTTATACGTTATACGTTATACGTTATACGTTATACGTTATACTTTATACGTTATAGGTTATACGTTATACGTTACACGTTATACGTTACACGATATACGTTATACGTTACACGTTATACGTTATACGTTATACGTTATACGTTATACGTTATACGTTATACGTTATACGTTATACGTTATACGTTATACGTTATACGTTGTACGTTATACGTTGTACGTTATACGTTGTACGTTATACGTTATACGTTATACGTTATACGTTATACGTTATACGTTATACGTTGTACGTTATACGTTGTACGTTATACGTTATACGTTATACGTTATACGTTACACGTTATACGTTACACGATATACGTTATACGTTATACGTTATACGTTATACGTTATACGTTATACGTTATACGTTATACGTTATACGTTATACGTTATACGTTATACGTTATACGTTGCACACTATACGTTATACGGCATAAGTTCTAGGATATGCGTTATATATTATATGTTATACGTTATACGTTATACGTTATACGTTATACGTTATACGTTATACGTTATACGTTATACGTTATACGTTATACGTTATACGTTATACGTTATACGTTATACGTTATACGTTATACGTTATACGTTATACGTTATACGTTATACGTTATACGTTATACGTTATACGTTATACGTTATACGTTATACGTTATACGTTATACGTTATACGTTATACGTTCTACGTCATACGTTGTACGTCATACGTTGTACGTTGTACGTTGTACGTTATACGTTGTACGTTATACGTTATACGTTATACGTTATACGTTATACGTTATACGTTATACGTTATACGTTATACGTTATACGTTATACGTTATACGTTACACGTTATACGTTACACGATATACGTTATACGTTACACGTTATACGTTTTACGTTATACGTTATACGTTATACGTTATACGTTATACGTTATACGTTATACGTTATACGTTATACGTTATACGTTATACGTTATACTTTATACGTTATAGGTTATACGTTATACGTTATACGTTATTCAGCATAAGTTCTAGGATATGCGTTATACATTATATGTTATACGTTATACGTTATACATTATACGTTATACGTTATACGTTATACGTTATACGTTATACGTTATACGTTATACGTTATACGTTATACGTTATACGTTATACGTTATACGTTATACGTTATACGTTATACGTTATACGTTATACGTTCTACGTTATACGTTCTACGTTCTACGTTGCACACTATACGTTATACGGCATAAGTTCTAGCATATGCGTTATATATTATATGTTATACGTTATACGTTATACGTTATACGTTATACGTTATACGTTATACGTTATACGTTATACGTTATACGTTATACGTTATACGTTATACGTTATACGTTATACGTTATACGTTATACGTTATACGTTATACGTTATACGTTATACGTTATACGTTATACGTTATACGTTATACGTTATACGTTATACGTTATACGTTATACGTTATACGTTATACGTTATACGTTATACGTTATTCAGCATAAGTTCTAGGATATGCGTTATACATTATATGTTATACGTTATACGTTATACGTTATTCAGCATAAGTTCTAGGATATGCATTATACATTATATGTTATACGTTATACGTTATACGTTATACGTTATACGTTATACGTTATACGTTATACGTTATACGTTATACGTTATACGTTATACGTTATACGTTATACGTTATACGTTGCACACTATACGTTATACGGCATAAGTTCTAGCATATGCGTTATATATTATATGTTATACGTTATACGTTATACGTTATACGTTATACGTTATACGTTATACGTTATACGTTATACGTTATACGTTATACGTTATACGTTATACGTTATACGTTATACGTTATACGTTATACGTTATACGTTATACGTTATACGTTATACGTTATACGTTATACGTTATACGTTATACGTTATACGTTATACGTTATACGTTATACGTTATACGTTATACGTTATACGTTATACGTTATACGTTATACGTTATACGTTATACGTTATACGTTATACGTTATACGTTATACGTTATACGTTATACGTTATACGTTATACGTTATACGTTATACGTTATACGTTATACGTTATACGTTATACGTTATTCAGCATAAGTTCTAGGATATGCGTTATACATTATACGTTATACGTTATACGTTATACGTTATACGTTATACGTTATACGTTATACTTTATACGTTACACGTTATACGTTATACGTTATACGTTATACGTTATACGTTATACGTTATACGTTATACGTTATACGTTATACGTTATACGTTATACGTTATGCGTTATACGTCACTCGTTGTACGTTATACGGTATACGATATACGATATACGTTACACGTTATCCTTTATACGTGATACGTTATACGTTATACGTTATGCGATATACGTTATACGCTATACGTTATACGTTATACGTTACACGTTATACGTTATACGTTATACGTTATACGTTATACGTTATACGTTATACGTTATACGTTATACGTATTACGTTATACGTTATACGTTATACGTTAAAAGTTATACGTTATACGTTATACGTTATACGTTATACACTATACGTTATACGTTATACGTTATACACTATACGTTATACGTTATACGTTATACACTATACGTTATACCGCATAAGTTCTAGGATATGCGTTATATATTATATGTTATACGTTATACGTTATACGATATACGTTATACGTTATACGTTATACGTTATACGTTATACGTTATACGTTATACGTTATACGTTATACGTTATACGTTATACGTTATACGTTATACGTTATACGTTATACGTAGCACACTATACGTTATACGGCATAAGTTCTAGGATATGCGTTATATATTATATGTTATACGTTATACGTTATACGTTATACGTTATACGTTATACGTTATACGTTATACGTTATACGTTATACGTTATACGTTATACGTTATACGTTATACGTTATACGTTGTACGTTATATGTTGTACGTTATACGTTCTACGTTATACGTTATACGTTATACGTTATACGTTATACGTTATACATTATATGTTATACGTTATACGTATACGTTATACGTTATACGTTATACGTTATACGTTATACGTTATACGTTATACGTTATACGTTGTACGTTATATGTTGTACGTTATACGTTCTACGTTCTACGTTATACGTTATACGTTATACGTTATACGTTATACGTTATACGTTATACGTTATACGTTATACGTTATACGTTATACGTTATACGTTATACGTTATACGTTATACGTTATACGTTATACGTTATACGTTATACGTTATACGTTATACGTTATACGTTGTACGTTATATGTTGTACGTTATACGTTCTACGTTATACGTTATACGTTAAAAGTTATACGTTATACGTTATACGTTATACGTTATACACTATACGTTATACGTTATACGTTATACACTATACGTTATACGTTATACGTTATACACTATACGTTATACCGCATAAGTTCTAGGATATGCGTTATATATTATATGTTATACGTTATACGTTATACGATATACGTTATACGTTATACGTTATACGTTATACGTTATACGTTATACGTTATACGTTATACGTTATACGTTATACGTTATACGTTATACGTTATACGTTATACGTTATACGTAGCACACTATACGTTATACGGCATAAGTTCTAGGATATGCGTTATATATTATATGTTATACGTTATACGTATACGTTATACGTTATACGTTATACGTTATACGTTATACGATATACGTTACACGTTATACGTTATACGTTATACGTTATACGTTATACGTTATACGTTATACGTTATACGTTATACATTATATGTTATACGTTATACGTATACGTTATACGTTATACGTTATACGTTATACGTTATACGATATACGTTATACGTTATACGTTATACGTTATACGTTATACGTTATACGTTATACGTTATACGTTATACGTTATACGTTGTACGTTAGACGTTATACGTTACTCGTTGTACGTTATACGTTATACGTTATACGTTATACGTTATACGTTATACGTTAGACGTTATACGTTATACGTTATACGTTATACGTTATACGTTATACGTTATACGTTATACGTTATACGTTGTACGTTATATGTTGTACGTTATACGTTCTACGTTCTACGTTATACGTTATACGTTATACGTTATACGTTATACGTTATACGTTATACGTTATACGTTATACGTTATACGTTATACGTTATACGTTATACGTTATACGTTATACGTTATACGTTATACGTTATACGTTATACGTTATACGTAGCACACTATACGTTATACGGCATAAGTTCTAGGATATGCGTTATATATTATATGTTATACGTTATACGTTATACGTTATACGTTATACGTTATACGTTATACGTTATACGTTATACGTTATACGTTATACGTTATACGTTGTACGTTATACGTTATACGTTATACGTTATACGGTATACGTTACACGTTATACGTTACACGATATACGTTATACGTTACACGTTATACGTTATACGTTATACGTTATACGTTATTCAGCATAAGTTCTAGGATATGCGTTATACATTATATGTTATACGTTATACGTTATACGTTATACGTTATACGTTATACGTTATACGTTATACGTTATACGTTATACGTTATACGTTATACGTTATACGTTATACGTTATACGTTATACGTTATACGTTATACGTTATACGTTATACGTTATACATTATACGTATTACGTTATACCTTATACGTTATACGTTATACTTTATACGTTATACGTTATACGTTATACGTTATACGTTATACGTTATACGTTATACGTTATACGTTATACGTTATACGTTATACGTTATACTTTATACGTTATACGTTATACGTTATACGTTACACGTTATACGTTACACGATATACGTTATACGTTACACGTTATACGTTATACGTTATACGTTATACGTTATACGTTATACGTTATACGTTATACGTTATACGTTATACGTTATACGTTATACGTTATACGTTATACGTTATACGTTATACGTTATACGTTATACGTTATACGTTATACGTTACACGTTATACGTTACACGTTCTACGTTACACGATATACGTTATACGTTATACGTTATACGTTATACGTTATACGTTATACGTTATACGTTGCACACTATACGTTATACGGCATAAGTTCTAGGATATGCGTTATATATTATATGTTATACGTTATACGTTATACGTTATACGTTATACGTTATACGTTATACGTTATACGTTAGACGTTATACGTTATACGTTATACGTTATACGTTATACGTTATACGTTATACGTTATACGTTATACGTTGTACGTTATACGTTGTACGTTATACGTTCTACGTTATACGTTATACGTTATACGTTATACGTTATACGTTATACGTTATACGTTATACGTTATACGTTATACGTTATACGTTATACGTTATACGTTATACGTTATACGTTATACGTTATACGTTATACGTTATACGTTATACGTTATACGTTATACGTTATACGTTATACGTTATACGTTATACGTTATACGTTATACGTTATACGTTATACGTTATACGTTATACGTTATACGTAGCACACTATACGTTATACGGCATAAGTTCTAGGATATGCGTTATATATTATATGTTATACGTTATACGTTATACGTTATACGTTATACGTTATACGTTATACGTTATACGTTATACGTTATACGTTATACGTTATACGTTATACGTTATACGTTATACGTTATACGGTATACGTTACACGTTATACGTTACACGATATACGTTATACGTTACACGTTATACGTTATACGTTATACGTTATACGTTATACGTTATTCAGCATAAGTTCTAGGATATGCGTTATACATTATATGTTATACGTTATACGTTATACGTTATACGTTATACGTTATACGTTATACGTTATACGTTATACGTTATACGTTATACGTTATACGTTATACGTTATACGTTATACGTTATACGTTATACGTTATACGTTATACGTTATACGTTATACGTTATACATTATACGTATTACGTTATACCTTATACGTTATACGTTATACCTTATACGTTATACGTTATACTTTATACGTTATACGTTATACGTTATACGTTATACGTTATACGTTATACGTTATACGTTATACGTTATACGTTATACGTTCTACGTTATACTTTATACGTTATACGTTATACGTTATACGTTACACGTTATACGTTACACGATATACGTTACACGTTACACGTTATACGTTATACGTTATACGTTATACGTTATACGTTATACGTTATACGTTATACGTTATACGTTATACGTTATACGTTATACGTTATACGTTATACGTTATACGTTATACGTTATACGTTATACGTTATACGTTATACGTTATACGTTATACGTTACACGTTATACGTTACACGTTCTACGTTACACGATATACGTTATACGTTATACGTTATACGTTATACGTTATACGTTATACGTTATACGTTGCACACTATACGTTATACGGCATAAGTTCTAGGATATGCGTTATATATTATATGTTATACGTTATACGTTATACGTTATACGTTATACGTTATACGTTATACGTTATACGTTATACGTTATACGTTATACGTTATACGTTATACGTTATACGTTATACGTTATACGGTATACGTTACACGTTATACGTTACACGATATACGTTATACGTTACACGTTATACGTTATACGTTATACGTTATACGTTATACGTTATTCAGCATAAGTTCTAGGATATGCGTTATACATTATATGTTATACGTTATACGTTATACGTTATACGTTATACGTTATACGTTATACGTTATACGTTATACGTTATACGTTATACGTTATACGTTATACGTTATACGTTATACGTTATACGTTATACGTTGTACGTTATACGTTGTACGTTATACGTTATACGTTACACGTTATACGTTACACGATATACGTTATACGTTACACGTTATACGTTATACGTTATACGTTATACGTTATACGTTATACGTTATTCAGCATAAGTTCTAGCATATGCGTTATACATTATATGTTATACGTTATACGTTATACGTTATACGTTATACGTTATACGTTATACGTTATACGTTATACGTTATACGTTATACGTTATACGTTATACGTTATACGTTATACGTTATACGTTATACGTTATACGTTGTACGTTATACGTTGTACGTTATACGTTATACGTTACACGTTATACGTTACACGATATACGTTATACGTTACACGTTATACGTTATACGTTATACGTTATACGTCATACGTTATACGTTATACGTTGCACACTATACGTTATACGGCATACGTTATACGTTATACGTTGCACACTATACGTTATACGGCATAAGTTCTAGGATATGCGTTATACATTATATGTTATACGTTATACGTTATACGTTATACGTTATAGGTTATACGTTATACGTTATACGTTATACGTTATACGTTATACGTTATACGTTATACGTTATACGTTATACGTTATACGTTATACGTTATACGTTATACGTTATACGTTGCACACTATACGTTATACGGCATAAGTTCTAGGATATGCGTTATATATTATATGTTATACGTTATACGTTATACGTTATACGTTATACGTTATACGTTATACGTTATACGTTATACGTTATACGTTATACGTTATACGTTATACGTTATACGTTATACGTTATACGGTATACGTTACACGTTATACGTTACACGATATACGTTATACGTTACACGTTATACGTTATACGTTATACGTTATACGTTATACGTTATTCAGCATAAGTTCTAGGATATGCGTTATACATTATATGTTATACGTTATACGTTATACGTTATACGTTATACGTTATACGTTATACGTTATAGGTTATACGTTATACGTTATACGTTATACGTTATACGTTATACGTTATACGTTATACGTTGTACGTTATACGTTGTACGTTATACGTTATACGTTACACGTTATACGTTACACGATATACGTTATACGTTACACGTTATACGTTATACGTTATACGTTATACGTTATACGTTATACGTTATTCAGCATAAGTTCTAGGATATGCGTTATACATTATATGTTATACGTTATACGTTATACGTTATACGTTATACGTTATACGTTATACGTTATACGTTATACGTTATACGTTATACGTTGCACGTTATACGTTATACGGCATAAGTTCTAGCATATGCGTTATATATTATATGTTATACGTTATACGTTATACGTTATACGTTATACGTTATACGTTATACGTTAGACGTTATACGTTATACGTTATACGTTATACGTTATACGTTATACGTTGTACGTTATACGTTATACGTTATACGTTATACGTTATACGTTATACGTTATACGTTATACGTTATACGTTATACGTTATACGTTATTCAGCATAAGTTCTAGGATATGCGTTATACATTATACGTTATACGTTATACGTTATACGTTATACGTTATACGTTATACGTTATACGTTATACGTTATACTTTATACGTTACACGTTATACGTTATACGTTATACGTTATACGTTATACTTTATACGTTATACGTTATACGTTATACGTTATACGTTATGCGTTATACGTCACTCGTTGTACGTTATACGGTATACGATATACGATATACGTTACACGTTATCCTTTATACGTGATACGTTATACGTTATACGTTATGCGATATACGTTATACGCTATACGTTATACGTTATACGTTACACGTTATTCGTTATACGTTATACGTTATACGTTATACGTTATACGTTATACGTTATACGTTATACGTTATACGTATTACGTTATACGTTATACGTTATACGTTAAAAGTTATACGTTATACGTTATACGTTATACGTTATACACTATACGTTATACGTTATACGTTATACACTATACGTTATACGTTATACGTTATACGTTATACACTATACGTTATACCGCATAAGTTCTAGGATATGCGTTATATATTATATGTTATACGTTATACGTTATACGATATACGTTATACGTTATACGTTATACGTTATACGTTATACGTTATATGTTATACGTTGTACGTTATACGTTATACGTTATACGTTATACGTTATACGCTATACGTTATACGTTATTCAGCATAAGTTCTAGGATATGCGTTATACATTATATGTTATACGTTATACGTATACGTTATACGTTATACGTTATACGTTATACGTTATAGGTTATACGTTATACGTTATACGTTATACGTTATACGGTATACGTTACACGTTATACGTTACACGATAAACGTTATACGTTACACGTTATACGTTATACGTTATACGTTATACGTTATACGTTATTCAGCATAAGTTCTAGGATATGCGTTATACATTATATGTTATACGTTATACGTTATACGTTATACGTTATACGTTATACGTTATACGTTGCACGTTATACGTTATACGGCATAAGTTCTAGCATATGCGTTATATATTATATGTTATACGTTATACGTTATTCAGCATAAGTTCTAGGATATGCGTTATACATTATACGTTATACGTTATACGTTATACGTTATACGTTATACGTTATACACTATACGTTATACGTTATACGTTATACACTATACGTTATACGTTATACGTTATACGTTATACACTATACGTTATACCGCATAAGTTCTAGGACATGCGTTATATATTATATGTTATACGTTATACGTTATACGATATACGTTATACGTTATACGTTATACGTTATACGTTATACGTTATACGTTATACGTTGTACGTTATACGTTATACGTTATACGTTATACGTTATACGCTATACGTTATACGTTATTCAGCATAAGTTCTAGGATATGCGTTATACATTATATGTTATACGTTATACGTATACGTTATACGTTATACGTTATACGTTATACGTTATACGTTATACGTTATACGTTATACGTTATACGTTATACGTTATACGTTATACGGTATACGTTACACGTTATACGTTACACGTTATACGTTATACGTTATACGTTATACGTTATACGTTATTCAGCATAAGTTCTAGGATATGCGTTATACATTATATGTTATACGTTATACGTTATACGTTATACGTTATACGTTATACGTTATACGTTATACGTTATACGTTATACGTTATACGTTATACGTTATACGTTATACGTTATACGTTATACGTTATACGTTATACGTTATACGTTATACGTTATACGTTATACGTATTACGTTATACGTTATACGTTATACGTTATACTTTATACGTTATACGTTATACGTTATACGTTATACGTTATACGTTATACGTTATACGTTATACGTTATACGTTATACGTTATACGTTATACGTTATACGTTATACTTTATACGTTATACGTTATACGTTATACGTTACACGTTATACGTTACACGATATACGTTATACGTTACACGTTATACGTTATACGTTATACGTTATACGTTATACGTTATACGTTATACGTTATACGTTATACGTTATACGTTATACGTTATACGTTATACGTTATACGTTATACGTTATACGTTATACGTTATACGTTATACGTTATACGTTATACGTTATACGTTATACGTTATACGTTATACGTTATACGTTATACGTTATACGTTATACGTTATACGTTATACGTTACACGTTCTACGTTACACGATATACGTTATACGTTATACGTTATACGTTATACGTTATACGTTATACGTTATACGTTATACGTTGCACACTATACGTTATACGGCATAAGTTCTAGGATATGCGTTATATATTATATGTTATACGTTATACGTTATACGTTATACGTTATACGTTATACGTTATACGTTAGACGTTATACGTTATACGTTATACGTTATACGTTATACGTTATACGTTATACGTTATACGTTATACGTTATACGTTATACGTTATACGTTATACGTTATACGTTATATGTTATACGTTATACGTTATACGTTACACGTTATACGTTACACGATATACGTTATACGTTATACGTTATACGTTATACGTTATACGTTATACGTTATACGTTGCACACTATACGTTATACGGCATAAGTTCTAGGATATGCGTTATATATTATATGTTATACGTTATACGTTATACGTTATACGTTATACGTTATACGTTAGACGTTATACGTTATACGTTATTCGTTATACGTTATACGTTATACGTTATACGTTATACGTTATACGTTATACGTTATACATTATACGTATTACGTTATACGTTATACGTTATACGTTATACGTTATACGTTATACGTTATACCTTATACGTTATACGTTATACGTTATACGTTATACGTTATACGTTATACGTTATACGTTATACGTTATACGTTATACGGTATACGTTACACGTTATACGTTACACGATATACGTTATACGTTACACGTTATACGTTATACGTTATACGTTATACGTTATACGTTATTCAGCATAAGTTCTAGGATATGCGTTATACATTATATGTTATACGTTATACGTTATACGTTATACGTTATACGTTATACGTTATACGTTATACGTTATACGTTATACGTTATACGTTATACGTTATACGTTATACGTTATACGTTATACGTTATACGTTATACGTTATACGTTATACGTTATACGTTGCACGTTATACGTTATACGGCATAAGTTCTAGCATATGCGTTATATATTATATGTTATACGTTATACGTTATACGTTATACGTTATACGTTATACGTTATACGTTATACGTTATACGTTATACGTTATACGTTATACGTTATACGTTATACGTTATACGTTGCACGTTATACGTTATACGGCATAAGTTCTAGCATATGCGTTATATATTATATGTTATACGTTATACGTTATACGTTATACGTTATACGTTATACGTTATACGTTAGACGTTATACGTTATACGTTATACGTTATACGTTATACGTTATACGTTGTACGTTATACGTTATACGTTATACGTTATACGTTATACGTTATACGTTATACGTTATACGTTATACGTTATACGTTATACGTTATTCAGCATAAGTTCTAGGATATGCGTTATACATTATACGTTATACGTTATACGTTATACGTTATACGTTATACGTTATACGTTATACGTTATACGTTATACTTTATACGTTACACGTTATACGTTATACGTTATACGTTATACGTTATACTTTATACGTTATACGTTATACGTTATACGTTATACGTTATGCGTTATACGTCACTCGTTGTACGTTATACGGTATACGATATACGATATACGTTACACGTTATCCTTTATACGTGATACGTTATACGTTATACGTTATGCGATATACGTTATACGCTATACGTTATACGTTATACGTTACACGTTATTCGTTATACGTTATACGTTATACGTTATACGTTATACGTTATACGTTATACGTTATACGTATTACGTTATACGTTATACGTTATACGTTAAAAGTTATACGTTATACGTTATACGTTATACGTTATACACTATACGTTATACGTTATACGTTATACACTATACGTTATACGTTATACGTTATACGTTATACACTATACGTTATACCGCATAAGTTCTAGGATATGCGTTATATATTATATGTTATACGTTATACGTTATACGATATACGTTATACGTTATACGTTATACGTTATACGTTATACGTTATACGTTATACGTTGTACGTTATACGTTATACGTTATACGTTATACGTTATACGCTATACGTTATACGTTATTCAGCATAAGTTCTAGGATATGCGTTATACATTATATGTTATACGTTATACGTATACGTTATACGTTATACGTTATACGTTATACGTTATAGGTTATACGTTATACGTTATACGTTATACGTTATACGGTATACGTTACACGTTATACGTTACACGATAAACGTTATACGTTACACGTTATACGTTATACGTTATACGTTATACGTTATACGTTATTCAGCATAAGTTCTAGGATATGCGTTATACATTATATGTTATACGTTATACGTTATACGTTATACGTTATACGTTATACGTTATACGTTGCACGTTATACGTTATACGGCATAAGTTCTAGCATATGCGTTATATATTATATGTTATACGTTATACGTTATTCAGCATAAGTTCTAGGATATGCGTTATACATTATACGTTATACGTTATACGTTATACGTTATACGTTATACGTTATACACTATACGTTATACGTTATACGTTATACACTATACGTTATACGTTATACGTTATACGTTATACACTATACGTTATACCGCATAAGTTCTAGGACATGCGTTATATATTATATGTTATACGTTATACGTTATACGATATACGTTATACGTTATACGTTATACGTTATACGTTATACGTTATACGTTATACGTTGTACGTTATACGTTATACGTTATACGTTATACGTTATACGCTATACGTTATACGTTATTCAGCATAAGTTCTAGGATATGCGTTATACATTATATGTTATACGTTATACGTATACGTTATACGTTATACGTTATACGTTATACGTTATACGTTATACGTTATACGTTATACGTTATACGTTATACGTTATACGTTATACGTTATACGGTATACGTTACACGTTATACGTTACACGATATACGTTATACGTTACACGTTATACGTTATACGTTATACGTTATACGTTATACGTTATTCAGCATAAGTTCTAGGATATGCGTTATACATTATATGTTATACGTTATACGTTATACGTTATACGTTATACGTTATACGTTATACGTTATACGTTATACGTTATACGTTATACGTTATACGTTATACGTTATACGTTATACGTTATACGTTATACGTTATACGTTATACGTTATACGTTATACGTTATACGTATTACGTTATACGTTATACGTTATACGTTATACTTTATACGTTATACGTTATACGTTATACGTTATACGTTATACGTTATACGTTATACGTTATACGTTATACGTTATACGTTATACGTTATACGTTATACGTTATACGTTATACGTTATACGTTATACTTTATACGTTATACGTTATACGTTATACGTTACACGTTATACGTTACACGATATACGTTATACGTTACACGTTATACGTTATACGTTATACGTTATACGTTATACGTTATACGTTATACGTTATACGTTATACGTTATACGTTATACGTTATACGTTATACGTTATACGTTATACGTTATACGTTATACGTTATACGTTATACGTTATACGTTATACGTTATACGTTATACGTTATACGTTATACGTTATACGTTATACGTTATACGTTATACGTTATACGTTACACGTTCTACGTTACACGATATACGTTATACGTTATACGTTATACGTTATACGTTATACGTTATACGTTATACGTTATACGTTGCACACTATACGTTATACGGCATAAGTTCTAGGATATGCGTTATATATTATATGTTATACGTTATACGTTATACGTTATACGTTATACGTTATACGTTAGACGTTATACGTTATACGTTATACGTTATACGTTATACGTTATACGTTATACGTTATACGTTATACGTTATACGTTATACGTTATACGTTATACGTTATATGTTATACGTTATACGTTATACGTTACACGTTATACGTTACACGATATACGTTATACGTTATACGTTATACGTTATACGTTATACGTTATACGTTATACGTTGCACACTATACGTTATACGGCATAAGTTCTAGGATATGCGTTATATATTATATGTTATACGTTATGCGTTATACGTTATACGTTATACGTTATACGTTAGACGTTATACGTTATACGTTATTCGTTATACGTTATACGTTATACGTTATACGTTATACGTTATACGTTATACGTTATACGTTATACATTATACGTATTACGTTATACGTTATACGTTATACGTTATACGTTATACGTTATACGTTATACCTTATACGTTATACGTTATACGTTATACGTTATACGTTATACGTTATACGTTATACGTTATACGTTGTACGTTATACGTTATACGTTATACGTTATACGTTATACGTTATACGTTATACGTTATACGTTATACGTTATACGTTATACGTTATACGTTATACGTTATACGTTATACGTTATACGTTATACGTTATACGTTATACGGTATACGTTACACGTTATACGTTACACGATATACGTTATACGTTACACGTTATACGTTATACGTTATACGTTATACGTTATACGTTATTCAGCATAAGTTCTAGGATATGCGTTATACATTATATGTTATACGTTATACGTTATACGTTATACGTTATACGTTATACGTTATACGTTATACGTTATACGTTATACGTTATACGTTATACGTTATACGTTATACGTTATACGTTATACGTTGTACGTTATACGTTGTACGTTATACGTTATACGTTACACGTTATACGTTACACGATATACGTTATACGTTACACGTTATACGTTATACGTTATACGTTATACGTTATACGTTATACGTTATTCAGCATAAGTTCTAGGATATGCGTTATACATTATATGTTATACGTTATACGTATACGTTATACGTTATACGTTATACGTTATACGTTATACGTTATACGTTATACGTTATACGTTATACTTTATACGTTACACGTTATACGTTATACGTTATACGTTATACGTTATACTTTATACGTTATACGTTATACGTTATACGTTATACGTTATGCGTTATACGTCACTCGTTGTACGTTATACGGTATACGATATACGATATACGTTACACGTTATCCTTTATACGTGATACGTTATACGTTATACGTTATGCGATATACGTTATACGCTATACGTTATACGTTATACGTTACACGTTATTCGTTATACGTTATACGTTATACGTTATACGTTATACGTTATACGTTATACGTTATACGTATTACGTTATACGTTATACGTTATACGTTAAAAGTTATACGTTATACGTTATACGTTATACGTTATACACTATACGTTATACGTTATACGTTATACACTATACGTTATACGTTATACGTTATACGTTATACACTATACGTTATACCGCATAAGTTCTAGGACATGCGTTATATAATATATGTTATACGTTATACGTTATACGATATACGTTATACGTTATACGTTATACGTTATACGTTATACGTTATACGTTATACGTTGTACGTTATACGTTATACGTTATACGTTATACGTTATACGCTATACGTTATACGTTATTCAGCATAAGTTCTAGGATATGCGTTATACATTATATGTTATACGTTATACGTATACGTTATACGTTATACGTTATACGTTATACGTTATACGTTATACGTTATACGTTATACGTTATACGTTATACGTTATACGGTATACGTTACACGTTATACGTTACACGATATACGTTATACGTTACACGTTATACGTTATACGTTATACGTTATACGTTATACGTTATTCAGCATAAGTTCTAGGATATGCGTTATACATTATATGTTATACGTTATACGTTATACGTTATACGTTATACGTTATACGTTATACGTTATACGTTATACGTTATACGTTATACGTTATACGTTATACGTTATACGTTATACGTTATACGTTATACGTTATACGTATTACGTTATACGTTATACGTTATACGTTATACTTTATACGTTATACGTTATACGTTATACGTTATACGTTATACGTTATACGTTATACGTTATACGTTATACGTTATACGTTATACGTTATACGTTATACTTTATACGTTATACGTTATACGTTATACGTTACACGTTATACGTTACACGATATACGTTATACGTTACACGTTATACGTTATACGTTACACGTTATACGTTATACGTTATACGTTATACGTTATACGTTATACGTTATACGTTATACGTTATACGTTATACGTTATACGTTATACGTTATACGTTATACGTTATACGTTATACGTTATACGTTATACGTTATACGTTATACGTTATACGTTATACGTTATACGTTATACGTTATTCGTTATACGTTATACGTTATACGTTATACGTTATACGTTATACGTTATACGTTATACGTTACACGTTCTACGTTACACGATATACGTTATACGTTATACGTTATACGTTATACGTTATACGTTATACGTTATACGTTATACGTTGCACACTATACGTTATACGGCATAAGTTCTAGGATATGCGTTATATATTATATGTTATACGTTATACGTTATACGTTATACGTTATACGTTAGACGTTATACGTTATACGTTATACGTTATACGTTATACGTTATACGTTATACGTTATACGTTATACGTTATACGTTATACGTTATACGTTATACGTTATACGTTATACGTTATACGTTATATGTTATACGTTATACGTTATACGTTACACGTTATACGTTACACGATATACGTTATACGTTATACGTTATACGTTATACGTTATACGTTATACGTTATACGTTGCACACTATACGTTATACGGCATAAGTTCTAGGATATGCGTTATATATTATATGTTATACGTTATACGTTATACGTTATACGTTATACGTTATACGTTAGACGTTATACGTTATACGTTATACGTTATACGTTATACGTTATACGTTATACGTTATACGTTATACGTTATACGTTATACATTATACGTATTACGTTATACGTTATACGTTATACGTTATACGTTATACGTTATACGTTATACGTTATACGTTATACGTTATACGTTATACGTTATACGTTATACGTTATACGTTGTACGTTATACGTTGTACGTTATACGTTATACGTTACACGTTATACGTTACACGATATACGTTATACGTTACACGTTATACGTTATACGTTATACGTTATACGTTATACGTTATACGTTATTCAGCATAAGTTCTAGGATATGCGTTATACATTATATGTTATACGTTATACGTATACGTTATACGTTATACGTTATACGTTATACGTTATACGTTATACGTTATACGTTATACGTTATACGTTATACGTTATACGTTATACTTTATACGTTATACGTTATACGTTAAACGTTACACGTTATACGTTACACGATATACGTTATACGTTACACGTTATACGTTATACGTTACACGTTATACGTTATACGTTATACGTTATACGTTATACGTTATACGTTATACGTTATACGTTATACGTTATACGTTATACGGTATACGTTATACGTTATACGTTATACGTTATACGTTATACGTTATACGTTATACGTTATACGTTATACGTTATACGTTATACGTTATACGTTATACGTTATACGTTATACGTTATACGTTATACGTTATACGTTATACGTTACACGTTCTACGTTACACGATATACGTTATACGTTATACGTTATACGTTATACGTTATACGTTATACGTTATACGTTATACGTTATACGTTGCACACTATACGTTATACGGCATAAGTTCTAGGATATGCGTTATATATTATATGTTATACGTTATACGTTATACGTTATACGTTATACGTTATACGTTATACGTTAGACGTTATACGTTATACGTTATACGTTATACGTTATACGATATACGTTATACGTTATACGTTATACGTTATACGTTATACGTTATACGTTATACGTTATACGTTATACGTTATACGTTATATGTTATACGTTATACGTTATACGTTACACGTTATACGTTACACGATATACGTTATACGTTATACGTTATACGTTATACGTTATACGTTATACGTTATACGTTGCACACTATACGTTATACGGCATAAGTTCTAGGATATGCGTTATATATTATATGTTATACGTTATACGTTATACGTTATACGTTATACGTTATACGTTAGACGTTATACGTTATACGTTATACGTTATACGTTATACGTTATACGTTATACGTTATACGTTATACGTTATACGTTATACATTATACGTATTACGTTATACGTTATACGTTATACGTTATACGTTATACGTTATACGTTATACGTTATACGTTATACGTTATACGTTATACGTTATACGTTATACGTTATACGTTATACGTTATACGTTGTACGTTATACGTTGTACGTTATACGTTATACGTTACACGTTATACGCTACACGATATACGTTATACGTTACACGTTATACGTTATACGTTATACGTTATACGTTATACGTTATACGTTATTCAGCATAAGTTCTAGGATATGCGTTATACATTATATGTTATACGTTATACGTATACGTTATACGTTATACGTTATACGTTATACGTTATACGTTATACGTTATACGTTATACGTTATACGTTATACGTTATACGTTATACGTTATACGGTATACGTTACACGTTATACGTTACACGATATAGGTTATACGTTACACGTTATACGTTATACGTTATACGTTATACGTTATACGTTATTCAGCATAAGTTCTAGGATATGCGTTATACA
Organism: Ptiloglossa arizonensis; assembly: GCF_051014685.1. Lineage (NCBI taxonomy): Eukaryota > Metazoa > Arthropoda > Insecta > Hymenoptera > Colletidae > Ptiloglossa > Ptiloglossa arizonensis. The sequence continues at coordinate 147,545 of NW_027479147.1, read as the reverse complement.
TTATATGTTATACGTTATACGTTATACGTTATACGTTATACGTTATACGTTATACTTTATACGTTATACGTTATACGTTATACGTTATACGTTATACGTTATACGTTATACGTTATACGTTATACGTTATACGTTATACGTATTATGTTATACGTTATACGTTATACGTTATACTTTATACGTTATACGTTATACGTTATACGTTATACGTTATACGTTATACGTTATACGTTATACGTTATACGTTATACGTTATACGTTATACTTTATACGTTATACGTTATACGTTATACGTTACACGTTATACGTTATACGTTATACGTTATACGTTATACGTTATACGTTATACGTTATACGTTACACGTTATACGTTAAACGTTATACGTTATACGTTATACGTTATACGTTATACGTTATACGTTATACGTTATACGTTATACGTTATACGTTATACGTTATACGTTACACGTTCTACGTTACACGATATACGTTATACGTTATACGTTATACGTTATACGTTATACGTTATACGTTATACGTTGCACACTATACGTTATACGGCATAAGTTCTAGGATATGCGTTATATATTATATGTTATACGTTATACGTTATACGTTATACGTTATACGTTATACGTTATACGTTAGACGTTATACGTTATACGTTATACGTTATACGTTATACGTTATACGTTATACGTTATACGTTATACGTTATACGTTATACGTTATACGTTATACGTTATACGTTATACGTTATACGTTATACGTTATACGTTATACGTTATACGTTATACGTTATACGTTATACGTTATACGTTATACGTTATATGTTATACGTTATACGTTATACGTTACACGTTATACGTTACACGATATACGTTATACGCTATACGTTATACGTTATACGTTATACGTTATACATTATACGTATTACGTTATACGTTATACGTTATACGTTATACGTTATACGTTATACGTTATACGTTATACCTTATACGTTATACGTTATACGTTATACGTTATACGTTATACGTTATACGTTATACGTTATACGTTGCACACTATACGTTATACGGCATAAGTTCTAGGATATGCGTTATATATTATATGTTATACGTTATACGTTATACGTTATACGTTATACGTTATACGTTAGACGTTATACGTTATACGTTATACGTTATACGTTATACGTTATACGCTATACGTTATACGTTATACGTTATACGTTATACATTATACGTATTACGTTATACGTTATACGTTATACGTTATACGTTATACGTTATACGTTATACGTTATACCTTATACGTTATACGTTATACGTTATACGTTATACGTTATACGTTATACGTTATACGTTATACGTTGTACGTTATACGTTATACGTTATACGTTATATGTTACACGTTATACGTTACACGATATACGTTATACGTTACACGTTATACGTTATACGTTATACGTTATACGTTATACGTTATTCAGCATAAGTTCTAGGATATGCGTTATACATTATATGTTATACGTTATACGTTATACGTTATACGTTACACGTTATACGTTATACGTTATACGTTATACGTTACACGTTATACGTTACACGGTATACGTTATACGTTATCCGTTATACGTTATACGTTATACGTTGTACGTATTACGTTATACGTTATACGTTATACGTTATACGTTATACGTTATACGTTCTACGTTCTACGTTACACGTTATACGTTATACGTTGCACACTATACGTTATACGGCATAAGTTCTAGGATATGCGTTATATATTATATGTTATACGTTATACGTTATACGTTATACGTTATACGTTATACGTTAGACGTTATACGTTATACGTTATACGTTATACGTTATACGTTATACGTTATACGTTATACGTTATACGTTATACGTTATACATTATACGTATTACGTTATACGTTATACGTTATACGTTATACGTTATACGTTATACGTTATACGTTATACGTTATACGTTATACGTTATACGTTATACGTTATACGTTATACGTTGTACGTTATACGTTGTACGTTATACGTTATACGTTACACGTTATACGTTACACGATATACGTTATACGTTACACGTTATACGTTATACGTTATACGTTATACGTTATACGTTATACGTTATTCAGCATAAGTTCTAGGATATGCGTTATACATTATATGTTATACGTTATACGTATACGTTATACGTTATACGTTATACGTTATACGTTATACGTTATACGTTATACGTTATACGTTATACGTTATACGTTATACGTTATACGGTATACGTTACACGTTATACGTTACACGATATACGTTATACGTTACACGTTATACGTTATACGTTATACGTTATACGTTATACGTTATACGTTATTCAGCATAAGTTCTAGGATATGCGTTATACATTATATGTTATACGTTATACGTTATACGTTATACGTTATACGTTATACGTTATACGTTATACGTTATACGTTATACGTTATACGTTATACGTTATACGTTATACGTTATACGTTATACGTTATACGTTATACGTATTATGTTATACGTTATACGTTATACGTTATACTTTATACGTTATACGTTATACGTTATACGTTATACGTTATACGTTATACGTTATACGTTATACGTTATACGTTATACGTTATACGTTATACTTTATACGTTATACGTTATACGTTATACGTTACACGTTATACGTTATACGTTATACGTTATACGTTATACGTTATACGTTATACGTTATACGTTACACGTTATACGTTACACGTTATACGTTATACGTTATACGTTATACGTTATACGTTATACGTTATACGTTATACGTTATACGTTATACGTTATACGTTACACGTTCTACGTTACACGATATACGTTATACGTTATACGTTATACGTTATACGTTATACGTTATACGTTATACGTTGCACACTATACGTTATACGGCATAAGTTCTAGGATATGCGTTATATATTATATGTTATACGTTATACGTTATACGTTATACGTTATACGTTATACGTTATACGTTAGACGTTATACGTTATACGTTATACGTTATACGTTATACGTTATACGTTATACGTTATACGTTATACGTTATACGTTATACGTTATACGTTATACGTTATACGTTATACGTTATATGTTATACGTTATACGTTATACGTTACACGTTATACGTTACACGATATACGTTATACGCTATACGTTATACGTTATACGTTATACGTTATACATTATACGTATTACGTTATACGTTATACGTTATACGTTATACGTTATACGTTATACGTTATACGTTATACCTTATACGTTATACGTTATACGTTATACGTTATACGTTATACGTTATACGTTATACGTTATACGTTGCACACTATACGTTATACGGCATAAGTTCTAGGATATGCATTATATATTATATGTTATACGTTATACGTTATACGTTATACGTTATACGTTATACGTTAGACGTTATACGTTATACGTTATACGTTATACGTTATACGTTATACGCTATACGTTATACGTTATACGTTATACGTTATACATTATACGTATTACGTTATACGTTATACGTTATACGTTATACGTTATACGTTATACGTTATACGTTATACCTTATACGTTATACGTTATACGTTATACGTTATACGTTATACGTTATACGTTATACGTTATACGATGTACGTTATACGTTATACGTTATACGTTATATGTTACACGTTATACGTTACACGATATACGTTATACGTTACACGTTATACGTTATACGTTATACGTTATACGTTATACGTTATTCAGCATAAGTTCTAGGATATGCGTTATACATTATATGTTATACGCTATACGTTATACGTTATACGTTACACGTTATACGTTATACGTTATACGTTATACGTTACACGTTATACGTTACACGGTATACGTTATACGTTATCCGTTATACGTTATACGTTATACGTTGTACGTATTACGTTATACGTTATACGTTATACGTTATACGTTATACGTTATACGTTCTACGTTATACGTTATACGTTATACGTTACACGTTATACGTTATACGTTATACGTTATACGTTATACGTTATACGTTATACGTTATACGTTATACGTTATACGTTATACGTTATACGTTATACGTTATACGTTATACGATGTACATTATACGTATTACGTTATACGTTATACGTTATACGTTATACGTTATACGTTATACGTTATACGTTATACGTTATACGTTATACGTTATACGTTATACGTTATACGTTATTCGTTATACGTTATACGTTATACGTTATACGTTATACGTTATACGTTATACGTTATACGTTATACTTTATACGTTATACGTTATACGTTATACGTTACACGTTATACGTTACACGATATACGTTATACGTTACACGTTATACGTTATACGTTATACGTTATACGTTATACGTTATACGTTATACGTTATACGTTATACGTTATACGTTATACGTTATACGTTATACGTTATACGTTATACGTTATGCGTTATACGTTATACGTTATACGTTATACGTTATACGTTATACGTTATACGTTACACGTTATACGTTACACGTTCTACGTTACACGATATACGTTATACGTTATACGTTATACGTTATACGTTATACGTTATACGTTATACGTTGCACACTATACGTTATACGGCATAAGTTCTAGGATATGCGTTATATATTATATGTTATACGTTATACGTTATACGTTATACGTTATACGTTATACGTTATACGTTATACGTTATACGTTATACGTTATACGTTATACGTTGTACGTTATACGTTATACGTTATACGTTATACGTTACACGTTATACGTTATACGTTATACGTTATACGTTATACGTTATACGTTATACGTTAGACGTTATACGTATTACGTTATACGTTATACGTTATACGTTAAAAGTTATACGTTATACGTTATACGTTATACGTTATACACTATACGTTATACGTTATACGTTATACACTATACGTTATACGTTATACGTTATACACTATACGTTATACCGCATAAGTTCTAGGATATGCGTTATATATTATATGTTATACGTTATACGTTATACGATATACGTTATACGTTATACGTTATACGTTATACGTTATACGTTATACGTTATACGTTATACGTTGTACGTTATACGTTATACGTTATACGTTATACGTTATACGTTATACGTTATACGTTATACGTTATACGTTATACGTTATACGTTATACGTTATACGTTATACGTTATACGTTATACGTTGTACGTTAGACGTTATACGTTACTCGTTGTACGTTATACGTTATACGTTATACGTTATACGTTATACGTTATACGTTATACGTTATACGTTATACGTTATACGTTATACGTTATACGTTATACGTTATACGTTATACGTTATACGTTATACGTTATACGTTATACGTTATACGTTATACGTTACACGTTATACGTTACACGGTATACGTTACACGTTATACGTTACACGTTATACGTTATACGTTATACGTTACACGTTATACGTTATACGTTATACGTTATACGTTATACGTTATACTTTATACGTTATACGTTATACGTTATACGTTATACGTTATACGTTATACGTTATACGTTATACGTTGTACGTTAGACGTTATACGTTACTCGTTGTACGTTATACGTCATACGTTATACGTTATACGTTATACGTTATACGTTATACGTTATACGTTATACGTTATACGTTATACGTTATACGTTATACGTTGTACGTTATACGTTGTACGTTATACGTTCTACGTTATACGTTCTACGTTATACGTTATACGTTATACGTTATACGTTATACGTTATACGTTATACGTTATACGTTATACGTTATACGTTATACGTTATACGTTATACGTTATACGTTATACGTTATACGTTATACTTTATACGTTACACGTTATACGTTATACGTTATACGTTATACGTTATACGTTATACGTTATACGTTATACGTTATACGTTATACGTTATACGTTATGCGTTATACGTCACTCGTTGTACGTTATACGGTATACGATATACGATATACGTTACACGTTATCCTTTATACGTGATACGTTATACGTTATACGTTATGCGATATACGTTATACGCTATACGTTATGCGTTATACGTTACACGTTATACGTTATACGTTATACGTTATACGTTATACGTTATACGTTATACGTTATACGTTATACGTATTACGTTATACGTTATACGTTATACGTTATTCAGCATAAGTTCTAGGATATGCGTTATACATTATATGTTATACGTTATACGTATACGTTATACGTTATACGTTATACGTTATACGTTATACGTTATACACTATACGTTATACGTTATACGTTATACACTATACGTTATACCGCATAAGTTCTAGGATATGCGTTATATATTATATGTTATACGTTATACGTTATACGATATACGTTATACGTTATATGTTATACGTTATACGTTATACGTTATACGTTATACGTTATACGTTATACGTTATACGTTATACGTTATACGTTATACGTTATACGCTATACGTTATACGTTATTCAGCATAAGTTCTAGGATATGCGTTATACATTATATGTTATACGTTATACGTATACGTTATACGTTATACGTTATACGTTATACGTTATACGTTATACGTTATACGTTATACGTTATACGTTATACGTTATACGTTGCACACTATACGTTATACGGCATAAGTTCTAGGATATGCGTTATATTAGGTGGACCGGAAAGTAATGTCGTTTCTGCGCATGTCACTATTTGATTGTCATTTGTCAGCTCATTGTGTACATTAAAGTCGTAGCAAAGACATTCTGAGGTTATAGTGACTTGTTTAGTTGTAAATAATTAAATTTAAAATTTTTCTTTACAATTTTGGGTGAAATGGCCAGCCAAATACCAGAAGAGGTACATATCCGGCATTGCATGCTTTTTGAGTTTCGCAAGGGTAGTAGCGCAATAGTTGCTACCAAAAACATTTGCGATGTTTATCCAAATGCATTAGACGTTCGTAAATGCCAAAGGTGGTTTTCCAAGTTCAAATCCGGTAATTTTGATCTTTCCGACTCGTATCGATCAGGAAGACCAACAACGTTAGACAATGACGTGTTAAGTGCGGAAGTGGAAGCAAATCCGTGTCAGACAATCGAGGAATTGTCAAACAGTCTTAACCAACCTTGGTCGACCATCCAAGAACATTTGCAGCAGATTGGGAAAGTAAGCAGAGCAGGTGTTTGGGTCCCGCATAATCTGTCCGAAGAGAACAAGGCTAACCGATCCACCACATGCAACTTATTGCTTCAACGGCACAATACAGAAGCGTTTTTTGATCGCTTGATCACCGGAGATGAAAAGTGGGTTCTTTATGATAATCCAAAACGCAAAAGGCAGTGGCTCTCTCCAAATGAATCGCCACAAAGTACTGCTAAGCCAGGTTTACACCCCAAAAAGGCCCTTTTGTGTGTTTGGTGGAGTATTCGCGGCGTTGTTCATTTTGAAGTGCTGAAACCTGGACAGACTGTGAATGCAGACCTTTACTGTGAACAATTAGATCGTGTAAATAAATCTTTAATTGAAAAGTGGCCAGCGATTGTCAACAGAAAAGGCGTTATTCTGCAAGACGATAATGCAAGACCGCACTGCGCAAGACGAACCTTGGCAAAAATTAATGAATTGGGGTGGGAGGTACTGCCTCACCCACCATACTCGCCCGATGTTGCACCATCGGATTTCCATTTATTCCGATCGCTTCAACACTTTCTAAGTGGCAAAAGATTTGCAAATTTGGATGATATTCAAAATGCCATCTCTGTATATTTTGCTCAAAAACCAATTGATTTTTATCGATCCGGCATTGAAAATTTGCACACTAGATGGCAAAAGGTTGTTGATAATGAGGGTGTTTATATCATTGATTAAAAATAAAAACTCGTTAAAAATTTATGTATTTGAATTTAATGTCGGGAAACGACATTACTTTCCGGTCCTCCTAATATATTATGTTATACGTTATACGTTATACGTTATACGTTATACGTTATACGTTATACGTTATACGTTATACGTTATACGTTATACGTTATACGTTATACGTTATACGTTATACGTTATACGTTATACGTTATACGGTATACGTTACACGTTATACGTTACACGATATACGTTATACGTTACACGTTATACGTTATACGTTATACGTTATACGTTATACGTTATTCAGCATAAGTTCTAGGATATGCGTTATACATTATATGTTATACGTTATACGTTATACGTTATACGTTATACGTTATACGTTATACGTTATACGTTATACGTTATACGTTATACGTTATACGTTATACGTTATACGTTATACGTTATACGTTATACGTTATACGTTATACGTTATACGTTATACGTTATACGTTGTACGTTATACGTTGTACGTTATACGTTATACGTTACACGTTATACGTTACACGATATACGTTATACGTTACACGTTATACGTTATACGTTATACGTTATACGTTATACGTTATACGTTATACGTTATTCAGCATAAGTTCTAGGATATGCGTTATACATTATATGTTATACGTTATACGTTATACGTTATACGTTATACGTTATACGTTATACGTTATACGTTATACGATGTACATTATACGTATTACGTTATACGTTATACGTTATACGTTATACGTTATACGTTATACGTTATACGTTATACGTTATACGTTATACGTTATACGTTATACGTTATACGTTATTCGTTATACGTTATACGTTATACGTTATACGTTATACGTTATACGTTATACGTTATACGTTATACTTTATACGTTATACGTTATACGTTATACGTTACACGTTATACGTTACACGATATACGTTATACGTTACACGTTATACGTTATACGTTATACGTTATACGTTATACGTTATACGTTATACGTTATACGTTATACGTTATACGTTATACGTTATACGTTATACGTTATACGTTATACGTTATGCGTTATACGTTATACGTTATACGTTATACGTTATACGTTATACGTTATACGTTACACGTTATACGTTACACGTTCTACGTTACACGATATACGTTATACGTTATACGTTATACGTTATACGTTATACGTTATACGTTATACGTTGCACACTATACGTTATACGGCATAAGTTCTAGGATATGCGTTATATATTATATGTTATACGTTATACGTTATACGTTATACGTTATACGTTATACGTTATACGTTATACGTTATACGTTATACGTTATACGTTATACGTTGTACGTTATACGTTATACGTTATACGTTATACGTTACACGTTATACGTTATACGTTATACGTTATACGTTATACGTTATACGTTATACGTTAGACGTTATACGTATTACGTTATACGTTATACGTTATACGTTAAAAGTTATACGTTATACGTTATACGTTATACGTTATACACTATACGTTATACGTTATACGTTATACACTATACGTTATACGTTATACGTTATACACTATACGTTATACCGCATAAGTTCTAGGATATGCGTTATATATTATATGTTATACGTTATACGTTATACGATATACGTTATACGTTATACGTTATACGTTATACGTTATACGTTATACGTTATACGTTATACGTTGTACGTTATACGTTATACGTTATACGTTATACGTTATACGTTATACGTTATACGTTATACGTTATACGTTATACGTTATACGTTATACGTTATACGTTATACGTTATACGTTATACGTTGTACGTTAGACGTTATACGTTACTCGTTGTACGTTATACGTTATACGTTATACGTTATACGTTATACGTTATACGTTATACGTTATACGTTATACGTTATACGTTATACGTTATACGTTATACGTTATACGTTATACGTTATACGTTATACGTTATACGTTATACGTTATACGTTATACGTTACACGTTATACGTTACACGGTATACGTTACACGTTATACGTTACACGTTATACGTTATACGTTATACGTTACACGTTATACGTTATACGTTATACGTTATACGTTATACGTTATACTTTATACGTTATACGTTATACGTTATACGTTATACGTTATACGTTATACGTTATACGTTATACGTTGTACGTTAGACGTTATACGTTACTCGTTGTACGTTATACGTCATACGTTATACGTTATACGTTATACGTTATACGTTATACGTTATACGTTATACGTTATACGTTATACGTTATACGTTATACGTTGTACGTTATACGTTGTACGTTATACGTTCTACGTTATACGTTCTACGTTATACGTTATACGTTATACGTTATACGTTATACGTTATACGTTATACGTTATACGTTATACGTTATACGTTATACGTTATACGTTATACGTTATACGTTATACGTTATACGTTATACTTTATACGTTACACGTTATACGTTATACGTTATACGTTATACGTTATACGTTATACGTTATACGTTATACGTTATACGTTATACGTTATACGTTATGCGTTATACGTCACTCGTTGTACGTTATACGGTATACGATATACGATATACGTTACACGTTATCCTTTATACGTGATACGTTATACGTTATACGTTATGCGATATACGTTATACGCTATACGTTATGCGTTATACGTTACACGTTATACGTTATACGTTATACGTTATACGTTATACGTTATACGTTATACGTTATACGTTATACGTATTACGTTATACGTTATACGTTATACGTTATTCAGCATAAGTTCTAGGATATGCGTTATACATTATATGTTATACGTTATACGTATACGTTATACGTTATACGTTATACGTTATACGTTATACGTTATACACTATACGTTATACGTTATACGTTATACACTATACGTTATACCGCATAAGTTCTAGGATATGCGTTATATATTATATGTTATACGTTATACGTTATACGATATACGTTATACGTTATATGTTATACGTTATACGTTATACGTTATACGTTATACGTTATACGTTATACGTTATACGTTATACGTTATACGTTATACGTTATACGCTATACGTTATACGTTATTCAGCATAAGTTCTAGGATATGCGTTATACATTATATGTTATACGTTATACGTATACGTTATACGTTATACGTTATACGTTATACGTTATACGTTATACGTTATACGTTATACGTTATACGTTATACGTTATACGTTGCACACTATACGTTATACGGCATAAGTTCTAGGATATGCGTTATATTAGGTGGACCGGAAAGTAATGTCGTTTCTGCGCATGTCACTATTTGATTGTCATTTGTCAGCTCATTGTGTACATTAAAGTCGTAGCAAAGACATTCTGAGGTTATAGTGACTTGTTTAGTTGTAAATAATTAAATTTAAAATTTTTCTTTACAATTTTGGGTGAAATGGCCAGCCAAATACCAGAAGAGGTACATATCCGGCATTGCATGCTTTTTGAGTTTCGCAAGGGTAGTAGCGCAATAGTTGCTACCAAAAACATTTGCGATGTTTATCCAAATGCATTAGACGTTCGTAAATGCCAAAGGTGGTTTTCCAAGTTCAAATCCGGTAATTTTGATCTTTCCGACTCGTATCGATCAGGAAGACCAACAACGTTAGACAATGACGTGTTAAGTGCGGAAGTGGAAGCAAATCCGTGTCAGACAATCGAGGAATTGTCAAACAGTCTTAACCAACCTTGGTCGACCATCCAAGAACATTTGCAGCAGATTGGGAAAGTAAGCAGAGCAGGTGTTTGGGTCCCGCATAATCTGTCCGAAGAGAACAAGGCTAACCGATCCACCACATGCAACTTATTGCTTCAACGGCACAATACAGAAGCGTTTTTTGATCGCTTGATCACCGGAGATGAAAAGTGGGTTCTTTATGATAATCCAAAACGCAAAAGGCAGTGGCTCTCTCCAAATGAATCGCCACAAAGTACTGCTAAGCCAGGTTTACACCCCAAAAAGGCCCTTTTGTGTGTTTGGTGGAGTATTCGCGGCGTTGTTCATTTTGAAGTGCTGAAACCTGGACAGACTGTGAATGCAGACCTTTACTGTGAACAATTAGATCGTGTAAATAAATCTTTAATTGAAAAGTGGCCAGCGATTGTCAACAGAAAAGGCGTTATTCTGCAAGACGATAATGCAAGACCGCACTGCGCAAGACGAACCTTGGCAAAAATTAATGAATTGGGGTGGGAGGTACTGCCTCACCCACCATACTCGCCCGATGTTGCACCATCGGATTTCCATTTATTCCGATCGCTTCAACACTTTCTAAGTGGCAAAAGATTTGCAAATTTGGATGATATTCAAAATGCCATCTCTGTATATTTTGCTCAAAAACCAATTGATTTTTATCGATCCGGCATTGAAAATTTGCACACTAGATGGCAAAAGGTTGTTGATAATGAGGGTGTTTATATCATTGATTAAAAATAAAAACTCGTTAAAAATTTATGTATTTGAATTTAATGTCGGGAAACGACATTACTTTCCGGTCCTCCTAATATATTATGTTATACGTTATACGTTATACGTTATACGTTATACGTTATACGTTATACGTTATACGTTATACGTTATACGTTATACGTTATACGTTATACGTTATACGTTATACGTTATACGTTATACGTTATACGGTATACGTTACACGTTATACGTTACACGATATACGTTATACGTTACACGTTATACGTTATACGTTATACGTTATACGTTATACGTTATTCAGCATAAGTTCTAGGATATGCGTTATACATTATATGTTATACGTTATACGTTATACGTTATACGTTATACGTTATACGTTATACGTTATACGTTATACGTTATACGTTATACGTTATACGTTATACGTTATACGTTATACGTTATACGTTATACGTTATACGTTATACGTTATACGTTATACGTTATACGTTGTACGTTATACGTTGTACGTTATACGTTATACGTTACACGTTATACGTTACACGATATACGTTATACGTTACACGTTATACGTTATACGTTATACGTTATACGTTATACGTTATACGTTATACGTTATTCAGCATAAGTTCTAGGATATGCGTTATACATTATATGTTATACGTTATACGTTATACGTTATACGTTATACGTTATACGTTATACGTTATACGTTATACGTTATACGTTATACGTTATACGTTATACGTTGCACGTTATACGTTATACGGCATAAGTTCTAGCATATGCGTTATATATTATATGTTATACGTTATACGTTATACGTTATACGTTATACGTTATACGTTATACGTTATATGTTAGACGTTATACGTTATACGTTATACGTTATACGTTATACGTTATACGTTGTACGTTATACGTTATACGTTATACGTTATACGTTATACGTTATACGTTATACGTTATACGTTATACGTTATACGTTATACGTTATACGTTATACGTTATACGTTATACGTTATACGTTATACGTTATACGTTATACGTTGTACGTTATACGTTGTACGTTATACGTTATACGTTACACGTTATACGTTACACGATATACGTTATACGTTACACGTTATACGTTATACGTTATACGTTATACGTTATACGTTATACGTTATACGTTATTCAGCATAAGTTCTAGGATATGCGTTATACATTATATGTTATACGTTATACGTTATACGTTATACGTTATACGTTATACGTTATACGTTATACGTTATACGTTATACGTTATACGTTATACGTTATACGTTGCACGTTATACGTTATACGGCATAAGTTCTAGCATATGCGTTATATATTATATGTTATACGTTATACGTTATACGTTATACGTTATACGTTATACGTTATACGTTATATGTTAGACGTTATACGTTATACGTTATACGTTATACGTTATACGTTATACGTTGTACGTTATACGTTATACGTTATACGTTATACGTTATACGTTATACGTTATACGTTATACGTTATACGTTATACGTTATACGTTATACGTTATACGTTATTCAGCATAAGTTCTAGGATATGCGTTATACATTATACGTATTACGTTATACGTTATACGTTATACGTTATACGTTATACGTTATACGTTATACGTTATACGTTATACGTTATACGTTATACGTTATTCAGCATAAGTTCTAGGATATGCGTTATACATTATACGTTATACGTTATACGTTCTACGTTATACGTTATACGTTATACGTTATACGTTATACGTTATACTTTATACGTTACACGTTATACGTTATACGTTATACGTTATACGTTATACTTTATACGTTATACGTTATACGTTATACGTTATACGTTATGCGTTATACGTCACTCGTTGTACGTTATACGGTATACGATATACGATATACGTTAAACGTTATCCTTTATACGTGATACGTTATACGTTATACGTTATGCGATATACGTTATACGCTATACGATATACGTTATACGTTACACGTTATACGTTATACGTTATACGTTATACGTTATACGTTATACGTTATACGTTATACGTTATACGTATTACGTTATACGTTATACGTTATACGTTAAAAGTTATACGTTATACGTTATACGTTATACGTTATACACTATACGTTATACGTTATACGTTATACACTATACGTTATACGTTATACGTTATACACTATACGTTATACCGCATAAGTTCTAGGATATGCGTTATATATTATATGTTATACGTTATACGTTATACGATATACGTTATACGTTATACGTTATACGTTATACGTTATACGTTATACGTTATACGTTGTACGTTATACGTTATACGTTATACGTTATACGTTATACGCTATACGTTATACGTTATTCAGCATAAGTTCTAGGATATGCGTTATACATTATATGTTATACGTTATACGTAAACGTTATACGTTATACGTTAAAAGTTATACGTTATACGTTATACGTTATACGTTATACACTATACGTTATACGTTATACGTTATACACTATACGTTATACGTTATACGTTATACGTTATACACTATACGTTATACCGCATAAGTTCTAGGATATGCGTTATATATTATATGTTATACGTTATACGTTATACGATATACGTTATACGTTATACGTTATACGTTATACGTTATACGTTATACGTTATACGTTGTACGTTATACGTTATACGTTATACGTTATACGTTATACGCTATACGTTATACGTTATTCAGCATAAGTTCTAGGATATGCGTTATACATTATATGTTATACGTTATACGTATACGTTATACGTTATACGTTATACGTTATACGTTATACGTTATACGTTATACGTTATACGTTATACGTTATACGTTATACGGTATACGTTACACGTTATACGTTACACGATATACGTTATACGTTACACGTTATACGTTATACGTTATACGTTATACGTTATACGTTATTCAGCATAAGTTCTAGGATATGCGTTATACATTATATGTTATACGTTATACGTTATACGTTATACGTTATACGTTATACGTTATACGTTATACGTTATACGTTATACGTTATACGTTATACGTTATACGTTATACGTTATACGTTATACGTTATACGTTATACGTTATACGTTATACGTTATACGTTATACGTATTACGTTATACGTTATACGTTATACGTTATACTTTATACGTTATACGTTATACGTTATACGTTATACGTTATACCGTATACGTTATACGTTATACGTTATACGTTATACGTTATACGTTATACGTTATACGTTATACGTTATACTTTATACGTTATACGTTATACGTTATACGTTACACGTTATACGTTACACGATATACGTTATACGTTACACGTTATACGTTATACGTTATACGTTATACGTTATACGTTATACGTTATACGTTATACGTTATACGTTATACGTTATACGTTATACGTTATACGTTATACGTTATACGTTATACGTTATACGTTATACGTTATACGTTATACGTTATACGTTATACGTTATACGTTATACGTTATACGTTATACGTTATACGTTATACGTTATACGTTATACGTTATACGTTATACGTTATACGTTATACGTTACACGTTCTACGTTACACGATATACGTTATACGTTATACGTTATACGTTATACGTTATACGTTATACGTTATACGTTATACGTTATACGTTATACGTTATACGTTATACGTTATACGTTATACGTTGCACACTATACGTTATACGGCATAAGTTCTAGGATATGCGTTATATATTATATGTTATACGTTATACGTTATACGTTACACGTTATACGTTATACGTTATACGTTATACGTTATACTTTATACGTTATACGTTATACGTTATACGTTATACGTTATGCGTTATACGTCACTCGTTTTACGTTATACGGTATACGATATACGATATACGTTACACGTTATCCTTTATACGTGATACGTTATACGTTATACGTTATACGTTATACGTTATACGGTATACGTTACACGTTATACGTTACACGATATACGTTATACGTTACACGTTATACGTTATACGTTATACGTTACACGTTATACGTTACACGTTATACGTTATACGTTATACGTTATACGTTATACGTTATACGTTATACGTTATACGTTATACGTTATACGTTATACGTTATACGTTATACGTTATACGTTATACGTTATACGTTATACGTTATACGTTATACGTTATACGTTATACGTTATACGTTATACGTTATACGTTATACGTTATACGTTATACGTTATACGTTATACGTTATACGTTATACGTTATACGTTACACGTTCTACGTTACACGATATACGTTATACGTTATACGTTATACGTTATACGTTATACGTTATACGTTATACGTTGCACACTATACGTTATACGGCATAAGTTCTAGGATATGCGTTATATATTATATGTTATACGTTATACGTTATACGTTATACGTTATACGTTATACGTTATACGTTAGACGTTATACGTTATACGTTATACGTTATACGTTATACGTTATACGTTATACGTTATACGTTATACGTTATACGTTATACGTTATACGTTATACGTTATACGTTATACGTTATATGTTATACGTTATACGTTATACGTTACACGTTATACGTTACACGATATACGTTATACGTTATACGTTATACGTTATACGTTATACGTTATACGTTATACGTTGCACACTATACGTTATACGGCATAAGTTCTAGGATATGCGTTATATATTATATGTTATACGTTATACGTTATACGTTATACGTTATACGTTATACGTTATACGTTATACGTTAGACGTTATACGTTATACGTTATACGTTATACGTTATACGTTATACGTTATACGTTATACGTTATACGTTATACGTTATACATTATACGTATTACGTTATACGTTATACGTTATACGTTATACGTTATACGTTATACGTTATACCTTATACGTTATACGTTATACGTTATACGTTATACGTTATACGTTATACGTTATACGTTATACGTTGTACGTTATACGTTATACGTTATACGTTATACGTTATACGTTATACGTTATACGTTATACGTTATACGTTATACGTTATACGTTGCACACTATACGTTATACGGCATAAGTTCTAGGATATGCGTTATATATTATATGTTATACGTTATACGTTATACGTTATACGTTATACGTTATACGTTATACGTTATACGTTATACGTTATACGTTATACGTTATACGTTATACGTTATACGTTATACGGTATACGTTACACGTTATACGTTACACGATATACGTTATACGTTACACGTTATACGTTATACGTTATACGTTATACGTTATACGTTATTCAGCATAAGTTCTAGGATATGCGTTATACAATATATGTTATACGTTATACGTTATACGTTATACGTTATACGTTATACGTTATACGTTATACGTTATTCGTTATACGTTATACGTTATACGTTATACGTTATACGTTATACGTTATACGTTATACGTTATACGTTGTACGTTATACGTTGTACGTTATACGTTATACGTTACACGTTATACGTTACACGATATACGTTATACGTTACACGTTATACGTTATACGTTATACGTTATACGTTATACGTTATACGTTATTCAGCATAAGTTCTAGGATATGCGTTATACATTATATGTTATACGTTATACGTTATACGTTATACGTTATACGTTATACGTTATACGTTATACGTTATACGTTATACGTTATACGTTATACGTTATACGTTATACGTTATACGTTATACGTTATACGTTGCACGTTATACGTTATACGGCATAAGTTCTAGCATATGCGTTATATATTATATGTTATACGTTATACGTTATACGTTATACGTTATACGTTATACGTTATACGTTAGACGTTATACGTTATACGTTATACGTTATACGTTATACGTTATACGTTGTACGTTATACGTTATACGTTATACGTTATACGTTATACGTTATACGTTATACGTTATACGTTATACGTTATACGTTATACGTTATTCAGCATAAGTTCTAGGATATGCGTTATACATTATACGTTATACGTTATACGTTATACGTTATACGTTATACGTTATACGTTATACGTTATACGTTATACTTTATACGTTACACGTTATACGTTATACGTTATACGTTATACGTTATACTTTATACGTTATACGTTATACGTTATACGTTATACGTTATGCGTTATACGTCACTCGTTGTACGTTATACGGTATACGATATACGTATACGTTACACGTTATCCTTTATACGTGATACGTTATACGTTATACGTTATGCGATATACGTTATACGCTATACGTTATACGTTATACGTTACACGTTATTCGTTATACGTTATACGTTATACGTTATACGTTATACGTTATACGTTATACGTTATACGTTATACGTTATACGTATTACGTTATACGTTATACGTTATACGTTATACGTTAAAAGTTATACGTTATACGTTATACGTTATACGTTATACACTATACGTTATACGTTATACGTTATACACTATACGTTATACGTTATACGTTATACGTTATACACTATACGTTATACCGCATAAGTTCTAGGATATGCGTTATATATTATATGTTATACGTTATACGTTATACGATATACGTTATACGTTATACGTTATACGTTATACGTTATACGTTATACGTTATACGTTGTACGTTATACGTTATACGTTATACGTTATACGTTATACGCTATACGTTATACGTTATTCAGCATAAGTTCTAGGATATGCGTTATACATTATATGTTATACGTTATACGTATACGTTATACGTTATACGTTATACGTTATACGTTATACGTTATACGTTATACGTTATACGTTATACGTTATACGTTATACGTTATACGTTATACGGTATACGTTACACGTTATACGTTACACGATATACGTTATACGTTACACGTTATACGTTATACGTTATACGTTATACGTTATACGTTATACGTTATTCAGCATAAGTTCTAGGATATGCGTTATACATTATATGTTATACGTTATTCGTTATACGTTATACGTTATACGTTATACGTTATACGTTATACGTTATACGTTATACGTTATACGTTATACGTTATACGTTATACGTTATACGTTATACGTTATACGTTATACGTATTACGTTATACGTTATACGTTATACGTTATACTTTATACGTTATACGTTATACGTTATACGTTATACGTTATACGTTATACGTTATACGTTATACGTTATACGTTATACGTTATACGTTATACTTTATACGTTATACGTTATACGTTATACGTTACACGTTATACGTTACACGATATACGTTATACGTTACACGTTATACGTTATACGTTATACGTTATACGTTATACGTTATACGTTATACGTTATACGTTATACGTTATACGTTATACGTTATACGTTATACGTTAAACGTTATACGTTATACGTTATACGTTATACGTTATACGTTATACGTTATACGTTATACGTTATACGTTATACGTTATACGTTATACGTTATACGTTATACGTTATACGTTATACGTTATACGTTATACGTTATACGTTATACGTTATACGTTATACTTTATACGTTATACGTTATACGTTATACGTTACACGTTATACGTTACACGATATACGTTATACGTTACACGTTATACGTTATACGTTATACGTTATACGTTATACGTTATACGTTATACGGTATACGTTACACGTTATACGTTACACGATATACGTTATACGTTACACGTTATACGTTATACGTTATACGTTATACGTTATACGTTATACGTTATTCAGCATAAGTTCTAGGATATGCGTTATACATTATATGTTATACGTTATTCGTTATACGTTATACGTTATACGTTATACGTTATACGTTATACGTTATACGTTATACGTTATACGTTATACGTTATACGTTATACGTTATACGTTATACGTTATACGTTATACGTATTACGTTATACGTTATACGTTATACGTTATACTTTATACGTTATACGTTATACGTTATACGTTATACGTTATACGTTATACGTTATACGTTATACGTTATACGTTATACGTTATACGTTATACTTTATACGTTATACGTTATACGTTATACGTTACACGTTATACGTTACACGATATACGTTATACGTTACACGTTATACGTTATACGTTATACGTTATACGTTATACGTTATACGTTATACGTTATACGTTATACGTTATACGTTATACGTTATACGTTATACGTTAAACGTTATACGTTATACGTTATACGTTATACGTTATACGTTATACGTTATACGTTATACGTTATACGTTATACGTTATACGTTATACGTTATACGTTATACGTTATACGTTATACGTTATACGTTATACGTTATACGTTATACGTTACACGTTCTACGTTACACGATATACGTTATACGTTATACGTTATACGTTATACGTTATACGTTATACGTTATACGTTATACGTTGCACACTATACGTTATACGGCATAAGTTCTAGGATATGCGTTATATATTATATGTTATACGTTATACGTTATACGTTATACGTTATACGTTATACGTTATACGTTAGACGTTATACGTTATACGTTATACGTTATACGTTATACGTTATACGTCATACGTTATACGTTATACGTTATACGTTATACATTATACGTATTACGTTATACGTTATACGTTATACGTTATACGTTATACGTTATACGTTATACCTTATACGTTATACGTTATACGTTATACGTTATACGTTATACGTTATACGTTATACGTTATACGTTATACGTTGTACGTTATACGTTATACGTTATACGTTATATGTTACACGTTATACGTTACACGATATACGGTATACGTTACACGTTATACGTTATACGTTATACGTTATACGTTATACGTTATTCAGCATAAGTTCTAGGATATGCGTTATACATTATATGTTATACGTTATACGTTATACGTTATACGTTACACGTTATACGTTATACGTTATACGTTATACGTTACACGTTATACGTTACACGGTATACGTTATACGTTATCCGTTATACGTTATACGTTATACGTTGTACGTATTACGTTATACGTTATACGTTATACGTTATACGTTATACGTTATACGTTCTACGTTCTACGTTATACGTTATACGTTATACGTTATACGTTATACGTTATACGTTATACGTTATACGTTATACGTTATACGTTATACGTTATACGTTATACGTTATACGTTATACGTTATACGTTATACGTATTACGTTATACGTTATACGTTATACGTTATACTTTATACGTTATACGTTATACGTTATACGTTATACGTTATACGTTATACGTTATACGTTATACGTTATACGTTATACGTTATACGTTATACGTTATACGTTATACTTTATACGTTATACGTTATACGTTATACGTTACACGTTATACGTTACACGATATACGTTATACGTTACACGTTATACGTTATACGTTATACGTTATACGTTACACGTTATACGTTATACGTTACACGTTATACGTTATACGTTATACGTTATACGTTATACGTTATACGTTATACGTTATACGTTATACGTTATACGTTATACGTTATACGTTATACGTTATACGTTATACGTTATACGTTATACGTTATACGTTATACGTTATACGTTATACGTTATACGTTATACGTTATACGTTATACGTTATACGTTACACGTTCTACGTTACACGATATACGTTATACGTTATACGTTATACGTTATACGTTATACGTTATACGTTGCACACTATACGTTATACGGCATAAGTTCTAGGATATGCGTTATATATTATATGTTATACGTTATACGTTATACGTTATACGTTATACGTTATACGTTAGACGTTATACGTTATACGTTATACGTTATACGTTATACGTTATACGTTATACGATATACGTTATACGTTATACGTTATACGTTATACGTTATACGTTATACGTTATACGTTATACGTTATATGTTATACGTTATACGTTATACGTTACACGTTATACGTTACACGATATACGTTATACGTTATACGTTATACGTTATACGTTATACGTTATACGTTATACGTTGCACACTATACGTTATACGGCATAAGTTCTAGGATATGCGTTATATATTATATGTTATACGTTATACGTTATACGTTATACGTTATACGTTATACGTTAGACGTTATACGTTATACGTTATACGTTACACGTTATACATTATACGTTATACGTTATACGTTATACGTTATACGTTATACATTATACGTATTACGTTATACGTTATACGTTATACGTTATACGTTATACGTTATACGTTATACCTTATACGTTATACGTTATACGTTATACGTTATACGTTATACGTTATACGTTATACGTTATACGTTGTACGTTATACGTTATACGTTATACGTTATATGTTACACGTTATACGTTACACGATATACGTTATACGTTACACGTTATACGTTATACGTTATACGTTATACGTTATACGTTATTCAGCATAAGTTCTAGGATATGCGTTATACATTATATGTTATACGTTATACGTTATACGTTATACGTTACACGTTATACGTTATACGTTATACGTTATACGTATTACGTTATACGTTATACGTTATACGTTATACGTTCTACGTTATACGTTATACGTTATACGTTATACGTTATACGTTATACGTTATACGTTATACGTTATACGTTATACGTTATACGTTATACGTTATACGTTATACGTTATACGTTATACGTTATACGTTATACGTTATACGTTATACGATATACGTTATACATTATACGTATTACGTTATACGTTATACGTTATACGTTATACGTTATACGTTATACGTTATACGTTATACGTTATACGTTATACGTTATACGTTATTCGTTATACGTTATACGTTATACGTTATACGTTATACGTTATACGTTATACGTTATACGTTATACTTTATACGTTATACGTTATACGTTATACGTTACACGTTATACGTTACACGATATACGTTATACGTTACACGTTATACGTTATACGTTATACGTTATACGTTATACGTTATACGTTATACGTTATACGTTATACGTTATACGTTATACGTTATACGTTATACGTTATACGTTATACGTTATGCGTTATACGTTATACGTTATACGTTATACGTTATACGTTATACGTTAAAAGTTATACGTTATACGTTATACGTTATACGTTATACACTATACGTTATACGTTATACGTTATACACTATACGTTATACGTTATACGTTATACACTATACGTTATACCGCATAAGTTCTAGGATATGCGTTATATATTATATGTTATACGTTATACGTTATACGATATACGTTATACGTTATACGTTATACGTTATACGTTATACGTTATACGTTATACGTTATACTTTATACGTTATACGTTATACGTTATACGTTACACGTTATACGTTACACGATATACGTTATACGTTACACGTTATACGTTATACGTTATACGTTATACGTTATACGTTATACGTTATACGTTATACGTTATACGTTATACGTTATACGTTATACGTTATATGTTATACGTTATGCGTTATACGTTATACGTTATACGTTATACGTTATACGTTACACGTTAAAAGTTATACGTTATACGTTATACGTTATACGTTATACACTATACGTTATACGTTATACGTTATACACTATACGTTATACGTTATACGTTATACACTATACGTTATACCGCATAAGTTCTAGGATATGCGTTATATATTATATGTTATACGTTATACGTTATACGATATACGTTATACGTTATACGTTATACGTTATACGTTATACGTTATACGTTATACTTTATACGTTATACGTTATACGTTATACGTTACACGTTATACGTTACACGATATACGTTATACGTTACACGTTATACGTTATACGTTATACGTTATACGTTATACGTTATACGTTATACGTTATACGTTATACGTTATACGTTATACGTTATACGTTATACGTTATACGTTATACGTTATGCGTTATACGTTATACGTTATACGTTATACGTTATACGTTATACGTTATACGTTAAAAGTTATACGTTATACGTTATACGTTATACACTATACGTTATACGTTATACGTTATACACTATACGTTATACGTTATACGTTATACACTATACGTTATACCGCATAAGTTCTAGGATATGCGTTATATATTATATGTTATACGTTATACGTTATACGATATACGTTATACGTTATACGTTATACGTTATACGTTATACGTTATACGTTGTACGTTATACGTTATACGTTATACGTTATACGTTACACGTTATACGTTATACGTTATACGTTATACGTTATACGTTATACGTTATACGTTATACGTTAGACGTTATACGTATTGCGTTATACGTTATACGTTATACGTTAAAAGTTATACGTTATACGTTATACGTTATACGCTATACACTATACGTTATACGTTATACGTTATACACTATACGTTATACGTTATACGTTATACACTATACGTTATACCGCATAAGTTCTAGGATATGCGTTATATATTATATGTTATACGTTATACGTTATACGATATACGTTATACGTTATACGTTATACCTTATACGTTATACGTTATACGTTATACGTTATACGTTGTACGTTATACGTTATACGTTATACGTTATACGTTATACGTTACACGTTCTACGTTACACGATATACGTTATACGTTATACGTTATACGTTATACGTTATACGTTATACGTTATACGTTATACGTTATACGTTATACGTTATACGTTATACGTTACACGTTCTACGTTACACGATATACGTTATACGTTATACGTTATACGTTATACGTTATACGTTATACGTTATACGTTATACGTTGCACACTATACGTTATACGGCATAAGTTCTAGGATATGCGTTATATATTATATGTTATACGTTATACGTTATACGTTATACGTTATACGTTATACGTTAGACGTTATACGTTATACGTTATACGTTATACGTTATACGTTATACGTTATACGTTATACGTTATACGTTATACGTTATACGTTATACGTTATACGTTATACGTTATACGTTATACGTTAAACGTTATACGTTATACGTTATACGTTATACGTTATACGTTATACGTTATACGTTATACGTTATACGTTATACGTTATACGTTATACGTTATACGTTATACGTTATACGTTATACGTTATACGTTATACGTTACACGTTCTACGTTACACGATATACGTTATACGTTATACGTTATACGTTATACGTTATACGTTATACGTTATACGTTATACGTTGCACACTATACGTTATACGGCATAAGTTCTAGGATATGCGTTATATATTATATGTTATACGTTATACGTTATACGTTATACGTTATACGTTATACGTTAGACGTTATACGTTATACGTTATACGTTATACGTTATACGTTATACGTTATACGTTATATGTTATACGTTATACGTTATACGTTATACGTTATACGTTATACGTTATACGTTATATGTTATACGTTATACGTTATACGTTACACGTTATACGTTACACGATATACGTTATACGTTATACGTTATACGTTATACGTTATACGTTATACGTTATACGTTGCACACTATACGTTATACGGCATAAGTTCTAGGATATGCGTTATATATTATATGTTATACGTTATACGTTATACGTTATACGTTATACGTTATACGTTATACGTTAGACGTTATACGTTATACGTTATACGTTATACGTTATACGTTATACGTTATACGTTATACGTTATACGTTATACGTTATACATTATACGTATTACGTTATACGTTATACGTTATACGTTATACGTTATACGTTATACCTTATACGTTATACGTTATACGTTATACGTTATACGTTATACGTTATACGTTATACGTTATACGTTGTACGTTATACGTTATACGTTATACGTTATATGTTACACGTTATACGTTACACGATTTACGGTATACGTTACACGTTATACGTTATACGTTATACGTTATACGTTATACGTTATTCAGCATAAGTTCTAGGATATGCGTTATACATTATATGTTATACGTTATACGTTATACGTTATACGTTACACGTTATACGTTATACGTTATACGTTATACGTTACACGTTATACGTTACACGGTATACGTTATACGTTATCCGTTATACGTTATACGTTATACGTTGTACGTATTACGTTATACGTTATACGTTATACGTTATACGTTATACGTTATACGTTCTACGTTCTACGTTATACGTTATACGTTATACGTTATACGTTATACGTTATACGTTATACGTTATACGTTATACGTTATACGTTATACGTTATACGTTATACGTTATACGTTATACGTTATACGTTATACGTATTACGTTATACGTTATACGTTATACGTTATACGTTATACGTTATACGTTATACGTTATACGTTATACGTTATACGTTATACGTTATACGTTATACGTTATACGTTATACTTTATACGTTATACGTTATACGTTATACGTTACACGTTATACGTTACACGATATACGTTATACGTTACACGTTATACGTTATACGTTATACGTTATACGTTACACGTTATACGTTATACGTTACACGTTATACGTTATACGTTATACGTTATACGTTATACGTTATACGTTATACGTTATACGTTATACGTTATACGTTATACGTTATACGTTATACGTTATACGTTATACGTTATACGTTATACGTTATACGTTATACGTTATACGTTATACGTTATACGTTATACGTTATACGTTATACGTTATACGTTATACGTTACACGTTCTACGTTACACGATATACGTTATACGTTATACGTTATACGTTATACGTTATACGTTATACGTTATACGTTGCACACTATACGTTATACGGCATAAGTTCTAGGATATGCGTTATATATTATATGTTATACGTTATACGTTATACGTTATACGTTATACGTTATACGTTAGACGTTATACGTTATACGTTATACGTTATACGTTATACGTTATACGTTATACGATATACGTTATACGTTATACGTTATACGTTATACGTTATACGTTATACGTTATACGTTATACGTTATATGTTATACGTTATACGTTATACGTTACACGTTATACGTTACACGATATACGTTATACGTTATACGTTATACGTTATACGTTATACGTTATACGTTATACGTTGCACACTATACGTTATACGGCATAAGTTCTAGGATATGCGTTATATATTATATGTTATACGTTATACGTTATACGTTATACGTTATACGTTATACGTTAGACGTTATACGTTATACGTTATACGTTATACGTTATACATTATACGTTATACGTTATACGTTATACGTTATACGTTATACATTATACGTATTACGTTATACGTTATACGTTATACGTTATACGTTATACGTTATACGTTATACCTTATACGTTATACGTTATACGTTATACGTTATACGTTATACGTTATACGTTATACGTTATACGTTATACGTTGTACGTTATACGTTATACGTTATACGTTATATGTTACACGTTATACGTTACACGATATACGTTATACGTTACACGTTATACGTTATACGTTATACGTTATACGTTATACGTTATTCAGCATAAGTTCTAGGATATGCGTTATACATTATATGTTATACGTTATACGTTATACGTTATACGTTACACGTTATACGTTATACGTTATACGTTATACGTATTACGTTATACGTTATACGTTATACGTTATACGTTCTACGTTATACGTTATACGTTATACGTTATACGTTATACGTTATACGTTATACGTTATACGTTATACGTTATACGTTATACGTTATACGTTATACGTTATACGTTATACGTTATACGTTATACGTTATACGTTATACGTTATACGTTATACGTTATACGTTATACGTTATACGTTATACGTTATACGTTATACGTTACACGTTCTACGTTACACGATATACGTTATACGTTATACGTTATCCGTTATACGTTATACGTTATACGTTATACGTTGCACACTATACGTTATACGGCATAAGTTCTAGGATATGCGTTATATATTATATGTTATACGTTATACGTTATACGTTACACGATATACGTTATACGTTACACGTTATACGTTATACGTTATACGTTATACGTTACACGTTATACGTTATACGTTACACGTTATACGTTATACGTTATACGTTATACGTTATACGTTATACGTTATACGTTATACGTTATACGTTATACGTTATACGTTATACGTTATACGTTATACGTTATACGTTATACGTTATACGTTATACGTTATACGTTATACGTTATACGTTATACGTTATACGTTATACGTTATACGTTACACGTTCTACGTTACACGATATACGTTATACGTTATACGTTATACGTTATACGTTATACGTTATACGTTATACGTTATACGTTATACGTTATACGTTATACGTATTACGTTATACGTTATACGTTATACGTTATACTTTATACGTTATACGTTATACGTTATACGTTATACGTTATACGTTATACGTTATACGTTATACGTTATACGTTATACGTTATACGTTATACGTATTACGTTATACGTTATACGTTATACGTTATACTTTATACGTTATACGTTATACGTTATACGTTATACGTTATACGTTATACGTTATACGTTATACGTTATACGTTATACGTTATACGTTATACGTTATACTTTATACGTTATACGTTATACGTTATACGTTACACGTTATACGTTACACGATATACGTTATACGTTACACGTTATACGTTATACGTTATACGTTATACGTTACACGTTATACGTTATACGTTACACGTTATACGTTATACGTTATACGTTATACGTTATACGTTATACGTTATACGTTATACGTTATACGTTATACGTTATACGTTATACGTTATACGTTATACGTTATACGTTATACGTTATACGTTATACGTTATACGTTATACGTTATACGTTATACGTTATACGTTATACGTTATACGTTACACGTTCTACGTTACACGATATACGTTATACGTTATACGTTATACGTTATACGTTATACGTTATACGTTATACGTTGCACACTATACGTTATACGGCATAAGTTCTAGGATATGCGTTATATATTATATGTTATACGTTATACGTTATACGTTATACGTTATACGTTATACGTTAGACGTTATACGTTATACGTTATACGTTATACGTTATACGTTATACGTTATACGATATACGTTATACGTTATACGTTATACGTTATACGTTATACGTTATACGTTATACGTTATACGTTATATGTTATACGTTATACGTTATACGTTACACGTTATACGTTACACGATATACGTTATACGTTATACGTTATACGTTATACGTTATACGTTATACGTTATACGTTGCACACTATACGTTATACGGCATAAGTTCTAGGATATGCGTTATATATTATATGTTATACGTTATACGTTATACGTTATACGTTATACGTTATACGTTAGACGTTATACGTTATACGTTATACGTTATACGTTATACATTATACGTTATACGTTATACGTTATACGTTATACGTTATACATTATACGTATTACGTTATACGTTATACGTTATACGTTATACGTTATACGTTATACGTTATACCTTATACGTTATACGTTATACGTTATACGTTATACGTTATACGTTATACGTTATACGTTATACGTTATACGTTGTACGTTATACGTTATACGTTATACGTTATATGTTACACGTTATACGTTACACGATATACGTTATACGTTACACGTTATACGTTATACGTTATACGTTATACGTTATACGTTATTCAGCATAAGTTCTAGGATATGCGTTATACATTATATGTTATACGTTATACGTTATACGTTATACGTTACACGTTATACGTTATACGTTATACGTTATACGTATTACGTTATACGTTATACGTTATACGTTATACGTTCTACGTTATACGTTATACGTTATACGTTATACGTTATACGTTATACGTTATACGTTATACGTTATACGTTATACGTTATACGTTATACGTTATACGTTATACGTTATACGTTATACGTTATACGTTATACGTTATACGTTATACGTTATACGTTATACGTTATACGATATACGTTATACATTATACGTATTACGTTATACGTTATACGTTATACGTTATACGTTATACGTTATACGTTATACGTTATACGTTATACGTTATGCGTTATACGTTATACGTTATACGTTATACGTTATACGTTATACGTTAAAAGTTATACGTTATACGTTACACGTTATACGTTATACACTATACGTTATACGTTATACGTTATGCACTATACGTTATACGTTATACGTTATGCACTATACGTTATACCGCATAAGTTCTAGGATATGCGTTATATATTATATGTTATACGTTATACGTTATACGATATACGTTATACGTTATACGTTATACGTTATACGTTATACGTTATACGTTATACTTTATACGTTATACGTTATACGTTATACGTTACACGTTATACGTTACACGATATACGTTATACGTTACACGTTATACGTTATACGTTATACGTTATACGTTATACGTTATACGTTATACGTTATACGTTATACGTTATACGTTATACGTTATACGTTATACGTTATACGTTATACGTTATGCGTTATACGTTATACGTTATACGTTATACGTTATACGTTATACGTTAAAAGTTATACGTTATACGTTATACGTTATACGTTATACACTATACGTTATACGTTATACGTTATACACTATACGTTATACGTTATACGTTATACACTATACGTTATACCGCATAAGTTCTAGGATATGCGTTATATATTATATGTTATACGTTATACGTTATACGATATACGTTATACGTTATACGTTATACCTTATACGTTATACGTTATACGTTATACGTTATACGTTGTACGTTATACGTTATACGTTATACGTTATACGTTATACGTTATACGTTATACGTCATACGTTATACGTTATACGTTATACGTTATACGTTATACGTTATACGTTATACGTTATACGTTATACGTTATACGTTATACGTTATACGTTATACGTTATACGTTATACGTTATACGTTATACGTTATACGTTATACGTTATACGTTATACGTTATACGTTATACGTTATACGTTATACGTTATACGTTATACGTTACACGTTCTACGTTATACGTTATACGTTATACGTTATACGTTATACTTTATACGTTATACGTTATACGTTATACGTTACACGTTATACGTTACACGATATACGTTATACGTTACACGTTATACGTTATACGTTATACGTTATACGTTACACGTTATACGTTATACGTTACACGTTATACGTTATACGTTACACGTTATACGTTATACGTTATACGTTATACGTTATACGTTATACGTTACACGTTATACGTTATACGTTATACGTTATACGTTATACGTTATACGTTATACGTTATACGTTATACGTTATACGTTATACGTTATACGTTATACGTTATACGTTATACGTTATACGTTATACGTTATACGTTATACGTTATACGTTATACGTTATACGTTATACGTTATACGTTATACGTTATACGTTATACGTTATACGTTATACGTTATACGTTATACGTTATACGTTATACGTTATACGTTATACGTTACACGTTCTACGTTACACGATATACGTTATACGTTATACGTTATACGTTATACGTTATACGTTATACGTTATACGTTGCACACTATACGTTATACGGCATAAGTTCTAGGATATGCGTTATATATTATATGTTATACGTTATACGTTATACGTTATACGTTATACGTTATACGTTAGACGTTATACGTTATACGTTATACGTTATACGTTATACGTTATACGTTATACGATATACGTTATACGTTATACGTTATACGTTATACGTTATACGTTATACGTTATACGTTATACGTTATACGTTATATGTTATACGTTATACGTTATACGTTACACGTTATACGTTACACGATATACGTTATACGTTATACGTTATACGTTATACGTTATACGTTATACGTTATACGTTGCACACTATACGTTATACGGCATAAGTTCTAGGATATGCGTTATATATTATATGTTATACGTTATACGTTATACGTTATACGTTATACGTTATACGTTAGACGTTATACGTTATACGTTATACGTTATACGTTATACATTATACGTTATACGTTATACGTTATACGTTATACGTTATACATTATACGTATTACGTTATACGTTACACGTTATACGTTATACGTTATACGTTATACGTTATACGTTATACGTTATACGTTATACGTTATACGTTATACGTTATACGTTGTACGTTATACGTTATACGTTATACGTTATATGTTACACGTTATACGTTACACGATATACGTTATACGTTACACGTTATACGTTATACGTTATACGTTATACGTTATACGTTATACGTTCTACGTTATACGTTATACGTTATACGTTATACGTTATACGTTATACGTTATACGTTATACGTTATACGTTATACGTTATACGTTATACGTTATACGTTATACGTTATACGTTATACGTTATACGTTATACGTTATACGTTATACGTTAAAAGTTATACGTTATACGTTATACGTTATACGTTATACGTTATACACTATACGTTATACGTTATACGTTATACACTATACGTTATACGTTATACGTTATACACTATACGTTATACCGCATAAGTTCTAGGATATGCGTTATATATTATATGTTATACGTTATACGTTATACGATATACGTTATACGTTATACGTTATACGTTATACGTTATACGTTATACGTTGTACGTTATACGTTATACGTTATACGTTATACGTTACACGTTATACGTTATACGTTATACGTTATACGTTATACGTTATACGTTATACGTTATACGTTATACGTTAGACGTTATACGTATTGCGTTATACGTTATACGTTATACGTTAAAAGTTATACGTTATACGTTATACGTTATACGTTATACACTATACGTTATACGTTATACGTTATACACTATACGTTATACGTTATACGTTATACACTATACGTTATACCGCATAAGTTCTAGGATATGCGTTATATATTATATGTTATACGTTATACGTTATACGATATACGTTATACGTTATACGTTATACCTTATACGTTATACGTTATACGTTATACGTTATACGTTGTACGTTATACGTTATACGTTATACGTTATACGTTATACGTTATACGTTATACGTCATACGTTATACGTTATACGTTATACGTTATACGTTATACGTTATACGTTATACGTTGTACGTTAGACGTTATACGTTACTCGTTGTACGTTATACGTTATACGTTATACGTTATACGTTATACGTTATACGTTATACGTTATACGTTATACGTTATACGTTATACGTTATACGTTATACGTTATACGTTATACGTTATACGTTATACGTTATACGTTATACGTTATACGTTATACGTTATACGTTATACGTTACACGTTATACGTTACACGGTATACGTTACACGTTATACGTTACACGTTATACGTTACACGTTATACGTTACACGTTATACGTTACACGTTATACGTTATACGTTATACGTTATACGTTATACGTTATACGTTATACGTTATACGTTATACGTTATACGTTATACGTTATACGTTATACGTTATACGTTATACGTTATACGTTATACGTTATACGTTATACGTTATACGTTATACTTTATACGTTACACGTTATACGTTATACGTTATACGTTATACGTTATACGTTATACGTTATACGTTATACGTTATACGTTATACGTTATACGTTATACGTTATACGTTATACGTTATACGTTATACGTTATACGTTATACGTTATACGTTATACGTTATACGTTATACGTTATACGGTATACGTTACACGTTATACGTTACACGATATACGTTATACGTTACACGTTATACGTTATACGTTATACGTTATACGTTATACGTTATACGTTATTCAGCATAAGTTCTAGGATATGCGTTATACATTATATGTTATACGTTATTCGTTATACGTTATACGTTATACGTTATACGTTATACGTTATACGTTATACGTTATACGTTATACGTTATACGTTATACGTTATACGTTATACGTTATACGTTATACGTTATACGTATTACGTTATACGTTATACGTTATACGTTATACTTTATACGTTATACGTTATACGTTATACGTTATACGTTATACGTTATACGTTATACGTTATACGTTATACGTTATACGTTATACGTTATACTTTATACGTTATACGTTATACGTTATACGTTACACGTTATACGTTACACGATATACGTTATACGTTACACGTTATACGTTATACGTTATACGTTATACGTTATACGTTATACGTTATACGTTATACGTTATACGTTATACGTTATACGTTATACGTTATACGTTATACGTTAAACGTTATACGTTATACGTTATACGTTATACGTTATACGTTATACGTTATACGTTATACGTTATACGTTATACTTTATACGTTATACGTTATACGTTATACGTTATACGTTATACGTTATACGTTATACGTTATACGTTACACGTTCTACGTTACACGATATACGTTATACGTTATACGTTATACGTTATACGTTATACGTTATACGTTATACGTTATACGTTGCACACTATACGTTATACGGCATAAGTTCTAGGATATGCGTTATATATTATATGTTATACGTTATACGTTATACGTTATACGTTATACGTTATACGTTAGACGTTATACGTTATACGTTATACGTTATACGTTATACGTTATACGTTATACGTTATACGTTATACGTTATACGTTATACGTTATACGTTATACGTTATACGTTATACGTTATATGTTATACGTTATACGTTATACGTTACACGTTATACGTTACACGATATACGTTATACGTTATACGTTATACGTTATACGTTATACGTTATACGTTATACGTTGCACACTATACGTTATACGGCATAAGTTCTAGGATATGCGTTATATATTATATGTTATACGTTATACGTTATACGTTATACGTTATACGTTATACGTTATACGTTATACGTTATACGTTATACGTTATACGTTATACGTTATACGTTATACGTTATACGTTATACGTTATACGTTATACGTTATACGTTACACGTTCTACGTTACACGATATACGTTATACGTTATACGTTATACGTTATACGTTATACGTTATACGTTATACGTTATACGTTGCACACTATACGTTATACGGCATAAGTTCTAGGATATGCGTTATATATTATATGTTAGACGTTATACGTTATACGTTATACGTTATACGTTATACGTTAGACGTTATACGTTATACGTTATACGTTATACGTTATACGTTATACGTTATACGTTATACGTTATACGTTATACGTTATACGTTATACGTTATACGTTATACGTTATACGTTATACGTTAAACGTTATACGTTATACGTTATACGTTATACGTTATACGTTATACGTTATACGTTATACGTTATACGTTATACGTTATACGTTATACGTTATACGTTATACGTTATACGTTATACGTTATACGTTACACGTTCTACGTTACACGATATACGTTATACGTTATACGTTATACGTTATACGTTATACGTTATACGTTATACGTTATACGTTATACGTTGCACACTATACGTTATACGGCATAAGTTCTAGGATATGCGTTATATACTATATGTTATACGTTATACGTTATATGTTATACGTTATACGTTATACGTTAGACGTTATACGTTATACGTTATACGTTATACGTTATACGTTATACGTTATACGTTATACGTTATACGTTATACGTTATACGTTATACGTTATACGTTATACGTTATACGTTATACGTTATATGTTATACGTTATACGTTATACGTTACACGTTATACGTTACACGATATACGTTATACGTTATACGTTATACGTTATACGTTATACGTTATACGTTATACGTTGCACACTATACGTTATACGGCATAAGTTCTAGGATATGCGTTATATATTATATGTTATACGTTATACGTTATACGTTATACGTTATACGTTATACGTTATACGTTAGACGTTATACGTTATACGTTATACGTTATACGTTATACGTTATACGTTATACGTTATACGTTATACGTTATACGTTATACATTATACGTATTACGTTATACGTTATACGTTATACGTTATACGTTATACGTTATACGTTATACCTTATACGTTATACGTTATACGTTATACGTTATACGTTATACGTTATACGTTATACGTTATACGTTGTACGTTATACGTTATACGTTATACGTTATATGTTACACGTTATACGTTACACGATTTACGGTATACGTTACACGTTATACGTTATACGTTATACGTTATACGTTATACGTTATTCAGCATAAGTTCTAGGATATGCGTTATACATTATATGTTATACGTTATACGTTATACGTTATACGTTACACGTTATACGTTATACGTTATACGTTATACGTTACACGTTATACGTTACACGGTATACGTTATACGTTATCCGTTATACGTTATACGTTATACGTTGTACGTATTACGTTATACGTTATACGTTATACGTTATACGTTATACGTTATACGTTCTACGTTCTACGTTATACGTTATACGTTATACGTTATACGTTATACGTTATACGTTATACGTTATACGTTATACGTTATACGTTATACGTTATACGTTATACGTTATACGTTATACGTTATACGTTATACGTATTACGTTATACGTTATACGTTATACGTTATACTTTATACGTTATACGTTATACGTTATACGTTATACGTTATACGTTATACGTTATACGTTATACGTTATACGTTATACGTTATACGTTATACGTTATACTTTATACGTTATACGTTATACGTTATACGTTACACGTTATACGTTACACGATATACGTTATACGTTACACGTTATACGTTATACGTTATACGTTATACGTTACACGTTATACGTTATACGTTACACGTTATACGTTATACGTTATACGTTATACGTTATACGTTATACGTTATACGTTATACGTTATACGTTATACGTTATACGTTATACGTTATACGTTATAGGTTATACGTTATACGTTATACGTTATACGTTATACGTTATACGTTATACGTTATACGTTATACGTTATACGTTATACGTTACACGTTCTACGTTACACGATATACGTTATACGTTATACGTTATACGTTATACGTTATACGTTATACGTTATACGTTGCACACTATACGTTATACGGCATAAGTTCTAGGATATGCGTTATATATTATATGTTATACGTTATACGTTATACGTTATACGTTATGCGTTATACGTTAGACGTTATACGTTATACGTTATACATTATACGTTATACGTTATACGTTATACGATATACGTTATACGTTATACGTTATACGTTATACGTTATACGTTATACGTTATACGTTATACGTTATATGTTATACGTTATACGTTATACGTTACACGTTATACGTTACACGATATACGTTATACGTTATACGTTATACGTTATACGTTATACGTTATACGTTATACGTTGCACACTATACGTTATACGGCATAAGTTCTAGGATATGCGTTATATATTATATGTTATACGTTATACGTTATACGTTATACGTTATACGTTATACGTTAGACGTTATACGTTATACGTTATACGTTATACGTTATACATTATACGTTATACGTTATACGTTATACGTTATACGTTATACATTATACGTATTACGTTATACGTTATACGTTATACGTTATACGTTATACGTTATACGTTATACCTTATACGTTATACGTTATACGTTATACGTTATACGTTATACGTAATACGTTATACGTTATACGTTATACGTTGTACGTTATACGTTATACGTTATACGTTATATGTTACACGTTATACGTTACACGATATACGTTATACGTTACACGTTATACGTTATACGTTATACGTTATACGTTATACGTTATTCAGCATAAGTTCTAGGATATGCGTTATACATTATATGTTATACGTTATACGTTATACGTTATACGTTACACGTTATACGTTATACGTTATACGTTATACGTATTACGTTATACGTTATACGTTATACGTTATACGTTCTACGTTATACGTTATACGTTATACGTTATACGTTATACGTTATACGTTATACGTTATACGTTATACGTTATACGTTATACGTTATACGTTATACGTTATACGTTATACGTTATACGTTATACGTTATACGTTATACGATATACGTTATACATTATACGTATTACGTTATACGTTATACGTTATACGTTATACGTTATACGTTATACGTTATACGTTATACGTTATACGTTATACGTTATACGTTATACGTTATTCGTTATACGTTATACGTTATACGTTATACGTTATACGTTATACGTTATACGTTATACGTTATACTTTATACGTTATACGTTATACGTTATACGTTACACGTTATACGTTACACGATATACGTTATACGTTACACGTTATACGTTATACGTTATACGTTATACGTTATACGTTATACGTTATACGTTATACGTTATACGTTATACGTTATACGTTATACGTTATACGTTATACGTTATACGTTATACGTTATGCGTTATACGTTATACGTTATACGTTATACGTTATACGTTATACGTTAAAAGTTATACGTTATACGTTATACGTTATACGTTATACACTATACGTTATACGTTATACGTTATACACTATACGTTATACGTTATACGTTATACACTATACGTTATACCGCATAAGTTCTAGGATATGCGTTATATATTATATGTTATACGTTATACGTTATACGATATACGTTATACGTTATACGTAATACGTTATACGTTATACGTTATACGTTATACTTTATACGTTATACGTTATACGTTATACGTTACACGTTATACGTTACACGATATACGTTATACGTTACACGTTATACGTTATACGTTATACGTTATACGTTATACGTTATACGTTATACGTTATACGTTATACGTTATACGTTATACGTTATACGTTATACGTTATACGTTATACGTTATGCGTTATACGTTATACGTTATACGTTATACGTTATACGTTATACGTTAAAAGTTATACGTTATACGTTATACGTTATACGTTATACACTATACGTTATACGTTATACGTTATACACTATACGTTATACGTTATACGTTATACACTATACGTTATACCGCATAAGTTCTAGGATATGCGTTATATATTATATGTTATACGTTATACGTTATACGATATACGTTATACGTTATACGTTATACGTTATACGTTATACGTTATACGTTATACGTTATACTTTATACGTTATACGTTATACGTTATACGTTACACGTTATACGTTACACGATATACGTTATACGTTACACGTTATACGTTATACGTTATACGTTATACGTTATACGTTATACGTTATACGTTATACGTTATACGTTATACGTTATACGTTATACGTTATACGTTATACGTTATACGTTATGCGTTATACGTTATACGTTATACGTTATACGTTATACGTTATACGTTAAAAGTTATACGTTATACGTTATACGTTATACGTTATACACTATACGTTATACGTTATACGTTATACACTATACGTTATACGTTATACGTTATACACTATACGTTATACCGCATAAGTTCTAGGATATGCGTTATATATTATATGTTATACGTTATACGTTATACGATATACGTTATACGTTATACGTTATACGTTATACGTTATACGTTATACGTTGTACGTTATACGTTATACGTTATACGTTATACGTTACACGTTATACGTTATACGTTATACGTTATACGTTATACGTTATACGTTATACGTTATACGTTAGACGTTATACGTATTGCGTTATACGTTATACGTTATACGTTAAAAGTTATACGTTATACGTTATACGTTATACGTTATACACTATACGTTATACGTTATACGTTATACACTATACGTTATACGTTATACGTTATACACTATACGTTATACGTTATACGTTATACACTATACGTTATACCGCATAAGTTCTAGGATATGCGTTATATATTATATGTTATACGTTATACGTTATACGATATACGTTATACGTTATACGTTATACCTTATACGTTATACGTTATACGTTATACGTTATACGTTGTACGTTATACGTTATACGTTATACGTTATACGTTATACGTTATACGTTATACGTTATACGTTATACGTTATACGTTATACGTTATACGTTATACGTTATACGTTATACGTTATACGTTATACGTTATACGTTATACGTTAAAAGTTATACGTTATACGTTATACGTTATACGTTATACACTATACGTTATACGTTATACGTTATACACTATACGTTATACGTTATACGTTATACACTATACGTTATACCGCATAAGTTCTAGGATATGCGTTATATATTATATGTTATACGTTATACGTTATACGATATACGTTATACGTTATACGTTATACGTTATACGTTATACGTTATACGTTGTACGTTATACGTTATACGTTATACGTTATACGTTACACGTTATACGTTATACGTTATACGTTATACGTTATACGTTATACGTTATACGTTATACGTTAGACGTTATACGTATTGCGTTATACGTTATACGTTATACGTTAAAAGTTATACGTTATACGTTATACGTTATACGTTATACACTATACGTTATACGTTATACGTTATACACTATACGTTATACGT
This sequence comes from Ptiloglossa arizonensis, assembly GCF_051014685.1. Taxonomy (NCBI): domain Eukaryota; kingdom Metazoa; phylum Arthropoda; class Insecta; order Hymenoptera; family Colletidae; genus Ptiloglossa; species Ptiloglossa arizonensis. The sequence continues at coordinate 105,822 of NW_027479147.1, read as the reverse complement.
TATACGTTATACACTATACGTTATACCGCATAAGTTCTAGGATATGCGTTATATATTATATGTTATACGTTATACGTTATACGATATACGTTATACGTTATACGTTATACCTTATACGTTATACGTTATACGTTATACGTTATACGTTGTACGTTATACGTTATACGTTATACGTTATACGTTATACGTTATACGTTATACGTTATACGTTATACGTCATACGTTATACGTTATACGTTATACGTTATACGTTATACGTTATACGTTATACGTTGTACGTTAGACGTTATACGTTACTCGTTGTACGTTATACGTTATACGTTATACGTTATACGTTATACGTTATACGTTATACGTTATACGTTATACGTTATACGTTATACGTTATACGTTATACGTTATACGTTATACGTTATACGTTATACGTTATACGTTATACGTTATACGTTATACGTTATACGTTACACGTTATACGTTACACGGTATACGTTACACGTTATACGTTACACGTTATACGTTACACGTTATACGTTATACGTTATACGTTATACGTTATACGTTATACGTTATACGTTATACGTTATACGTTATACGTTATACGTTATACGTTATACGTTATACGTTATACGTTATACGTTATACGTTATACGTTATACGTTATACTTTATACGTTACACGTTATACGTTATACGTTATACGTTATACGTTATACGTTATACGTTATACGTTATACGTTATACGTTATACGTTATACGTTATACGTTATACGTTATGCGTTATACGTCACTCGTTGTACGTTATACGGTATACGATATACGTTATACGTTATACTTTATACGTTACACGTTATACGTTATACGTTATACGTTATACGTTATACGTTATACGTTATACGTTATACGTTATACGTTATACGTTATACGTTATGCGATATACGTTATACGCTATACGTTATGCGTTATACGTTACACGTTATACGTTATACGTTATACGTTATACGTTATACGTTATACGTTATACGTTATACGTTATACGTTATACGTATTACGTTATACGTTATACGTTATACGTTAAAAGTTATACGTTATACGTTATACGTTATACGTCATACACTATACGTTATACGTTATACGTTATACACTATACGTTATACGTTATACGTTATACACTATACGTTATACCGCATAAGTTCTAGGATATGCGTTATATATTATACGTTATACGTTATACGTTATACTTTATACGTTACACGTTATACGTTATACGTTATACGTTATACGTTATACGTTATACGTTATACGTTATACGTTATACGTTATACGTTATACGTTATACGTTATACGTTATACGTTATGCGTTATACGTCACTCGTTGTACGTTATACGGTATACGATATACGATATACGTTACACGTTATCCTTTATACGTGATACGTTATACGTTATACGTTATGCGATATACGTTATACGCTATACGTTATGCGTTATACGTTACACGTTATACGTTATACGTTATACGTTATACGTTATACGTTATATGTTATACGTTATACGTTATACGTTATACGTTATACGTTATACGTTATACGTTATACGTTATACGTTATACGTTATACGTTATACGCTATACGTTATACGTTATTCAGCATAAGTTCTAGGATATGCGTTATACATTATATGTTATACGTTATACGTATACGTTATACGTTATACGTTATACGTTATACGTTATACGTTATACGTTATACGTTATACGTTATACGTTATACGTTATACGTTATACGTTATACGTTATACGTTATACGTTGCACACTATACGTTATACGGCATAAGTTCTAGGATATGCGTTATATTATATATTATATGTTATACGTTATACGTTATACGTTATACGTTATACGTTATACGTTATACGTTATACGTTATACGTTATACGTTATACGTTATGCGTTATACGTTATACGTTATACGTTATACGTTATACGTTATACGTTATACGTTATACGGTATACGTTACACGTTATACGTTACACGATATACGTTATACGTTACACGTTATACGTTATACGTTATACGTTATACGTTATACGTTATTCAGCATAAGTTCTAGGATATGCGTTATACATTATATGTTATACGTTATACGTTATACGTTATACGTTATACGTTATACGTTATACGTTATACGTTATACGTTATACGTTATACGTTATACGTTATACGTTATACGTTATACGTTATACGTTATACGTTATACGTTATACGTTATACGTTGTACGTTATACGTTGTACGTTATACGTTATACGTTATACGTTATACGTTATACGTTATACGTTATACGTTATACGTTATGCGTTATACGTTATACGTTATACGTTATACGTTATACGTTATACGTTAAAAGTTATACGTTATACGTTATACGTTATACGTTATACACTATACGTTATACGTTATACGTTATACACTATACGTTATACGTTATACGTTATACACTATACGTTATACCGCATAAGTTCTAGGATATGCGTTATATATTATATGTTATACGTTATACGTTATACGATATACGTTATACGTTATACGTAATACGTTATACGTTATACGTTATACGTTATACTTTATACGTTATACGTTATACGTTATACGTTACACGTTATACGTTACACGATATACGTTATACGTTACACGTTATACGTTATACGTTATACGTTATACGTTATACGTTATACGTTATACGTTATACGTTATACGTTATACGTTATACGTTATACGTTATACGTTATACGTTATACGTTATGCGTTATACGTTATACGTTATACGTTATACGTTATACGTTATACGTTAAAAGTTATACGTTATACGTTATACGTTATACGTTATACACTATACGTTATACGTTATACGTTATACACTATACGTTATACGTTATACGTTATACACTATACGTTATACCGCATAAGTTCTAGGATATGCGTTATATATTATATGTTATACGTTATACGTTATACGATATACGTTATACGTTATACGTTATACGTTATACGTTATACGTTATACGTTATACGTTATACTTTATACGTTATACGTTATACGTTATACGTTACACGTTATACGTTACACGATATACGTTATACGTTACACGTTATACGTTATACGTTATACGTTATACGTTATACGTTATACGTTATACGTTATACGTTATACGTTATACGTTATACGTTATACGTTATACGTTATACGTTATACGTTATGCGTTATACGTTATACGTTATACGTTATACGTTATACGTTATACGTTAAAAGTTATACGTTATACGTTATACGTTATACGTTATACACTATACGTTATACGTTATACGTTATACACTATACGTTATACGTTATACGTTATACACTATACGTTATACCGCATAAGTTCTAGGATATGCGTTATATATTATATGTTATACGTTATACGTTATACGATATACGTTATACGTTATACGTTATACGTTATACGTTATACGTTATACGTTGTACGTTATACGTTATACGTTATACGTTATACGTTACACGTTATACGTTATACGTTATACGTTATACGTTATACGTTATACGTTATACGTTATACGTTAGACGTTATACGTATTGCGTTATACGTTATACGTTATACGTTAAAAGTTATACGTTATACGTTATACGTTATACGTTATACACTATACGTTATACGTTATACGTTATACACTATACGTTATACGTTATACGTTATACACTATACGTTATACGTTATACGTTATACACTATACGTTATACCGCATAAGTTCTAGGATATGCGTTATATATTATATGTTATACGTTATACGTTATACGATATACGTTATACGTTATACGTTATACCTTATACGTTATACGTTATACGTTATACGTTATACGTTGTACGTTATACGTTATACGTTATACGTTATACGTTATACGTTATACGTTATACGTTATACGTTATACGTTATACGTTATACGTTATACGTTATACGTTATACGTTATACGTTATACGTTATACGTTATACGTTATACGTTAAAAGTTATACGTTATACGTTATACGTTATACGTTATACACTATACGTTATACGTTATACGTTATACACTATACGTTATACGTTATACGTTATACACTATACGTTATACCGCATAAGTTCTAGGATATGCGTTATATATTATATGTTATACGTTATACGTTATACGATATACGTTATACGTTATACGTTATACGTTATACGTTATACGTTATACGTTGTACGTTATACGTTATACGTTATACGTTATACGTTACACGTTATACGTTATACGTTATACGTTATACGTTATACGTTATACGTTATACGTTATACGTTAGACGTTATACGTATTGCGTTATACGTTATACGTTATACGTTAAAAGTTATACGTTATACGTTATACGTTATACGTTATACACTATACGTTATACGTTATACGTTATACACTATACGTTATACGTTATACGTTATACACTATACGTTATACCGCATAAGTTCTAGGATATGCGTTATATATTATATGTTATACGTTATACGTTATACGATATACGTTATACGTTATACGTTATACCTTATACGTTATACGTTATACGTTATACGTTATACGTTGTACGTTATACGTTATACGTTATACGTTATACGTTATACGTTATACGTTATACGTTATACGTTATACGTCATACGTTATACGTTATACGTTATACGTTATACGTTATACGTTATACGTTATACGTTGTACGTTAGACGTTATACGTTACTCGTTGTACGTTATACGTTATACGTTATACGTTATACGTTATACGTTATACGTTATACGTTATACGTTATACGTTATACGTTATACGTTATACGTTATACGTTATACGTTATACGTTATACGTTATACGTTATACGTTATACGTTATACGTTATACGTTATACGTTATACGTTACACGTTATACGTTACACGGTATACGTTACACGTTATACGTTACACGTTATACGTTACACGTTATACGTTATACGTTATACGTTATACGTTATACGTTATACGTTATACGTTATACGTTATACGTTATACGTTATACGTTATACGTTATACGTTATACGTTATACGTTATACGTTATACGTTATACGTTATACGTTATACTTTATACGTTACACGTTATACGTTATACGTTATACGTTATACGTTATACGTTATACGTTATACGTTATACGTTATACGTTATACGTTATACGTTATACGTTATACGTTATGCGTTATACGTCACTCGTTGTACGTTATACGGTATACGATATACGTTATACGTTATACTTTATACGTTACACGTTATACGTTATACGTTATACGTTATACGTTATACGTTATACGTTATACGTTATACGTTATACGTTATACGTTATACGTTATGCGATATACGTTATACGCTATACGTTATGCGTTATACGTTACACGTTATACGTTATACGTTATACGTTATACGTTATACGTTATACGTTATACGTTATACGTTATACGTTATACGTATTACGTTATACGTTATACGTTATACGTTAAAAGTTATACGTTATACGTTATACGTTATACGTCATACACTATACGTTATACGTTATACGTTATACACTATACGTTATACGTTATACGTTATACACTATACGTTATACCGCATAAGTTCTAGGATATGCGTTATATATTATACGTTATACGTTATACGTTATACTTTATACGTTACACGTTATACGTTATACGTTATACGTTATACGTTATACGTTATACGTTATACGTTATACGTTATACGTTATACGTTATACGTTATACGTTATACGTTATACGTTATGCGTTATACGTCACTCGTTGTACGTTATACGGTATACGATATACGATATACGTTACACGTTATCCTTTATACGTGATACGTTATACGTTATACGTTATGCGATATACGTTATACGCTATACGTTATGCGTTATACGTTACACGTTATACGTTATACGTTATACGTTATACGTTATACGTTATATGTTATACGTTATACGTTATACGTTATACGTTATACGTTATACGTTATACGTTATACGTTATACGTTATACGTTATACGTTATACGCTATACGTTATACGTTATTCAGCATAAGTTCTAGGATATGCGTTATACATTATATGTTATACGTTATACGTATACGTTATACGTTATACGTTATACGTTATACGTTATACGTTATACGTTATACGTTATACGTTATACGTTATACGTTATACGTTATACGTTATACGTTATACGTTATACGTTGCACACTATACGTTATACGGCATAAGTTCTAGGATATGCGTTATATTATATATTATATGTTATACGTTATACGTTATACGTTATACGTTATACGTTATACGTTATACGTTATACGTTATACGTTATACGTTATACGTTATGCGTTATACGTTATACGTTATACGTTATACGTTATACGTTATACGTTATACGTTATACGGTATACGTTACACGTTATACGTTACACGATATACGTTATACGTTACACGTTATACGTTATACGTTATACGTTATACGTTATACGTTATTCAGCATAAGTTCTAGGATATGCGTTATACATTATATGTTATACGTTATACGTTATACGTTATACGTTATACGTTATACGTTATACGTTATACGTTATACGTTATACGTTATACGTTATACGTTATACGTTATACGTTATACGTTATACGTTATACGTTATACGTTATACGTTATACGTTGTACGTTATACGTTGTACGTTATACGTTATACGTTACACGTTATACGTTACACGATATACGTTATACGTTACACGTTATACGTTATACGTTATACGTTATACGTTATACGTTATACGTTATACGTTATACGTTATTCAGCATAAGTTCTAGGATATGCGTTATACATTATATGTTATACGTTATACGTTATACGTTATACGTTATACGTTATACGTTATACGTTATACGTTATACGTTATACGTTATACGTTATACGTTATACGTTATACGTTATACGTTGCACGTTATACGTTATACGGCATAAGTTCTAGCATATGCGTTATATATTATATGTTATACGTTATACGTTATACGTTATACGTTATACGTTATACGTTATACGTTAGACGTTATACGTTATACGTTATACGTTATACGTTATACGTTATACGTTGTACGTTATACGTTATACGTTATACGTTATACGTTATACGTTATACGTTATACGTTATACGTTATACGTTATACGTTATACGATATTCAGCATAAGTTCTAGGATATGCGTTATACATTATACGTTATACGTTATACGTTATACGTTATGCGTTATACGTCACTCGTTGTACGTTATACGGTATACGATATACGATATACGTTAAACGTTATCCTTTATACGTGATACGTTATACGTTATACGTTATGCGATATACGTTATACGCTATACGATATACGTTATACGTTACACGTTATACGTTATACGTTATACGTTATACGTTATACGTTATACGTTATACGTTATACGTTATACGTTATACGTTATACGTATTACGTTATACGTTATACGTTATACGTTAAAAGTTATACGTTATACGTTATACGTTATACGTTATACACTATACGTTATACGTTATACGTTATACACTATACGTTATACGTTATACGTTATACACTATACGTTATACGTTATACGTTATACACTATACGTTATACCGCATAAGTTCTAGGATATGCGTTATATATTATATGTTATACGTTATACGTTATACGATATACGTTATACGTTATACGTTATACGTTATACGTTATACGTTATACGTTATACGTTGTACGTTATACGTTATACGTTATACGTTATACGTTATACGCTATACGTTATACGTTATTCAGCATAAGTTCTAGGATATGCGTTATACATTATATGTTATACGTTATACGTATACGTTATACGTTATACGTTATACGTTATACGTTATACGTTATACGTTATACGTTATACGTTATACGTTATACGGTATACGTTACACGTTATACGTTACACGATATACGTTATACGTTACACGTTATACGTTATACGTTATACGTTATACGTTATACGTTATTCAGCATAAGTTCTAGGATATGCGTTATACATTATATGTTATACGTTATACGTTATACGTTATACGTTATACGTTATACGTTATACGTTATACGTTATACGTTATACGTTATACGTTATACGTTATACGTTATACGTTATACGTTATACGTTATACGTTATACATTATACGTATTACGTTATACGTTATACGTTATACGTTATACTTTATACGTTATACGTTATACTTTATACGTTATACGTTATACGTTATACGTTATACGTTATTCAGCATAAGGTCTAGGATATGCGTTATACATTATATGTTATACGTTATACGTTATACGTTATACGTTATACGTTATACGTTATACGTTATACGTTATACGTTATACGTTATACGTTATACGTTATACGTTATACGTTATACGTTATACGTTATACGTTATACATTATACGTATTACGTTATACGTTATACGTTATACGTTATACTTTATACGTTATACGTTATACGTTATACGTTATACGTTATACGTTATACGTTATACGTTATACGTTATACGTTATACGTTATACGTTATACGTTATACTTTATACGTTATACGTTATACGTTATACGTTACACGTTATACGTTACACGATATACGTTATACGTTACACGTTATACGTTACACGTTATACGTTATACGTTATACGTTATACGTTATACGTTATACGTTATACGTTACACGTTATACGTTACACGTTATACGTTACACGTTATACGTTATACGTTATACGTTATACGTTATACGTTATACGTTATACGTTATACGTTATACGTTATACGTTATACGTTATACGTTATACGTTATACGTTATACGTTATACGTTATACGTTATACGTTATACGTTATACGTTACACGTTATACGTTACACGTTCTACGTTACACGATATACGTTATACGTTATACGTTATACGTTATACGTTATACGTTATACGTTCTACGTTGCACACTATACGTTATACGGCATAAGTTCTAGGATATGCGTTATATATTATATGTTATACGTTATACGTTATACGTTATACGTTATACGTTATACGTTATACGTTAGACGTTATACGTTATACGTTATACGTTATACGTTATACGTTATACGTTATACGTTACACGTTATACGTTATACGTTATACGTTATACGTTATACGTTATACGTTATACGTTATACGTTATACGTTATACGTTATACGTTATACGTTATACGTTATACGTTACACGTTATACGTTACACGTTATACGTTATACGTTATACGTTATACGTTATACGTTATACGTTATACGTTATACGTTATACGTTGCACACTATACGTTATACGGCATAAGTTCTAGGATATGCGTTATATATTATATGTTATACGTTATACGTTATACGTTATACGTTATACGTTATACGTTAGACGTTATATGTTATACGTTATACGTTATACGTTATACGTTATACGTTATACGTTATACGTTATACGTTATACGTTATACGTTATACGTTATACGTTACACGTTATACGTTACACGTTATACGTTACACGATATACGTTATACGTTACACGTTATACGTTATACGTTATACGTTATACGTTATACGTTGTACGTTATACGTTGTACGTTATACGTTATACGTTATACGTTATACGTTATACGTTATACGTTATACGTTATACGTTATACGTTATACGTTATACGTTATACGTTATACGTTATACGTTATACGTTATACGTTATACGTTATACGTTATACGTTATACGTTATACGTTATACGTTATACGTATTACGTTATACGTTATACGTTATACGTTATACGTTATACGTTACACGTTATACGTTACACGATATACGTTATACGTTATACGTTATACGTTATACGTTATACGTTATACGTTATACGTTATACGTTATACGTTATACGTTATACGTTATACGTTATACGTTGCACACTATACGTTATACGGCATAAGTTCTAGCATATGCGTTATATTATATATTATATGTTATACGTTATACGTTATACGTTATACGTTATACGTTATACGTTATACGTTATACGTTATACGTTATACGTTATACGTTATGCGTTATACGTTATACGTTATACGTTATACGTTATACGTTATACGTTATACGTTATACGGTATACGTTACACGTTATACGTTACACGATATACGTTATACGTTACACGTTATACGTTATACGTTATACGTTATACGTTATACGTTGTACGTTATACGTTGTACGTTATACGTTATACGTTATACGTTATACGTTATACGTTATACGTTATACGTTATACGTTATACGTTATACGTTATACGTTATACGTTATACGTTATACGTTATACGTTATACGTTATACGTTATACGTTATACGTTATACGTTATACGTTATACGTTATACGTTATACGTTATACGTTATACGTTATACGTTATACGTTATACGTTATACGTTATACGTTATACGTTATACGTTATACGTTATACGTTATACGTTATACGTTATACGTTATACGTTATACGTTATACGTTACACGTTATACGTTACACGTTATACGTTACACGATATACGTTATACGTTACACGTTATACGTTATACGTTATACGTTATACGTTATACGTTGTACGTTATACGTTGTACGTTATACGTTATACGTTATACGTTATACGTTATACGTTATACGTTATACGTTATACGTTATACGTTATACGTTATACGTTATACGTTATACGTTATACGTTATACGTTATACGTTATACGTTATACGTTATACGTTATACGTTATACGTTACACGTTATACGTTATACGTTATACGTTATACGTTATACGTTATACGTTATACGTTATACGTTATACGTATTACGTTATACGTTATACGTTATACGTTAAAAGTTATACGTTATACGTTATACGTTATACGTCATACACTATACGTTATACGTTATACGTTATACACTATACGTTATACGTTATACGTTATACACTATACGTTATACCGCATAAGTTCTAGGATATGCGTTATATATTATACGTTATACGTTATACGTTATACTTTATACGTTACACGTTATACGTTATACGTTATACGTTATACGTTATACGTTATACGTTATACGTTATACGTTATACGTTATACGTTATACGTTATACGTTATACGTTATACGTTATGCGTTATACGTCACTCGTTGTACGTTATACGGTATACGATATACGATATACGTTACACGTTATCCTTTATACGTGATACGTTATACGTTATACGTTATGCGATATACGTTATACGCTATACGTTATGCGTTATACGTTACACGTTATACGTTATACGTTATACGTTATACGTTATACGTTATATGTTATACGTTATACGTTATACGTTATACGTTATACGTTATACGTTATACGTTATACGTTATACGTTATACGTTATACGTTATACGCTATACGTTATACGTTATTCAGCATAAGTTCTAGGATATGCGTTATACATTATATGTTATACGTTATACGTATACGTTATACGTTATACGTTATACGTTATACGTTATACGTTATACGTTATACGTTATACGTTATACGTTATACGTTATACGTTATACGTTATACGTTATACGTTATACGTTGCACACTATACGTTATACGGCATAAGTTCTAGGATATGCGTTATATTATATATTATATGTTATACGTTATACGTTATACGTTATACGTTATACGTTATACGTTATACGTTATACGTTATACGTTATACGTTATACGTTATGCGTTATACGTTATACGTTATACGTTATACGTTATACGTTATACGTTATACGTTATACGGTATACGTTACACGTTATACGTTACACGATATACGTTATACGTTACACGTTATACGTTATACGTTATACGTTATACGTTATACGTTATTCAGCATAAGTTCTAGGATATGCGTTATACATTATATGTTATACGTTATACGTTATACGTTATACGTTATACGTTATACGTTATACGTTATACGTTATACGTTATACGTTATACGTTATACGTTATACGTTATACGTTATACGTTATACGTTATACGTTATACGTTATACGTTATACGTTGTACGTTATACGTTGTACGTTATACGTTATACGTTACACGTTATACGTTACACGATATACGTTATACGTTACACGTTATACGTTATACGTTATACGTTATACGTTATACGTTATACGTTATACGTTATACGTTATTCAGCATAAGTTCTAGGATATGCGTTATACATTATATGTTATACGTTATACGTTATACGTTATACGTTATACGTTATACGTTATACGTTATACGTTATACGTTATACGTTATACGTTATACGTTATACGTTATACGTTATACGTTGCACGTTATACGTTATACGGCATAAGTTCTAGCATATGCGTTATATATTATATGTTATACGTTATACGTTATACGTTATACGTTATACGTTATACGTTATACGTTAGACGTTATACGTTATACGTTATACGTTATACGTTATACGTTATACGTTGTACGTTATACGTTATACGTTATACGTTATACGTTATACGTTATACGTTATACGTTATACGTTATACGTTATACGTTATACGATATTCAGCATAAGTTCTAGGATATGCGTTATACATTATACGTTATACGTTATACGTTATACGTTATGCGTTATACGTCACTCGTTGTACGTTATACGGTATACGATATACGATATACGTTAAACGTTATCCTTTATACGTGATACGTTATACGTTATACGTTATGCGATATACGTTATACGCTATACGATATACGTTATACGTTACACGTTATACGTTATACGTTATACGTTATACGTTATACGTTATACGTTATACGTTATACGTTATACGTTATACGTTATACGTATTACGTTATACGTTATACGTTATACGTTAAAAGTTATACGTTATACGTTATACGTTATACGTTATACACTATACGTTATACGTTATACGTTATACACTATACGTTATACGTTATACGTTATACACTATACGTTATACGTTATACGTTATACACTATACGTTATACCGCATAAGTTCTAGGATATGCGTTATATATTATATGTTATACGTTATACGTTATACGATATACGTTATACGTTATACGTTATACGTTATACGTTATACGTTATACGTTATACGTTGTACGTTATACGTTATACGTTATACGTTATACGTTATACGCTATACGTTATACGTTATTCAGCATAAGTTCTAGGATATGCGTTATACATTATATGTTATACGTTATACGTATACGTTATACGTTATACGTTATACGTTATACGTTATACGTTATACGTTATACGTTATACGTTATACGTTATACGGTATACGTTACACGTTATACGTTACACGATATACGTTATACGTTACACGTTATACGTTATACGTTATACGTTATACGTTATACGTTATTCAGCATAAGTTCTAGGATATGCGTTATACATTATATGTTATACGTTATACGTTATACGTTATACGTTATACGTTATACGTTATACGTTATACGTTATACGTTATACGTTATACGTTATACGTTATACGTTATACGTTATACGTTATACGTTATACGTTATACATTATACGTATTACGTTATACGTTATACGTTATACGTTATACTTTATACGTTATACGTTATACTTTATACGTTATACGTTATACGTTATACGTTATACGTTATTCAGCATAAGGTCTAGGATATGCGTTATACATTATATGTTATACGTTATACGTTATACGTTATACGTTATACGTTATACGTTATACGTTATACGTTATACGTTATACGTTATACGTTATACGTTATACGTTATACGTTATACGTTATACGTTATACGTTATACATTATACGTATTACGTTATACGTTATACGTTATACGTTATACTTTATACGTTATACGTTATACGTTATACGTTATACGTTATACGTTATACGTTATACGTTATACGTTATACGTTATACGTTATACGTTATACGTTATACTTTATACGTTATACGTTATACGTTATACGTTACACGTTATACGTTACACGATATACGTTATACGTTACACGTTATACGTTACACGTTATACGTTATACGTTATACGTTATACGTTATACGTTATACGTTATACGTTATACGTTATACGTTACACGTTATACGTTACACGTTATACGTTACACGTTATACGTTATACGTTATACGTTATACGTTATACGTTATACGTTATACGTTATACGTTATACGTTATACGTTATACGTTATACGTTATACGTTATACGTTATACGTTATACGTTATACGTTATACGTTACACGTTATACGTTACACGTTCTACGTTACACGATATACGTTATACGTTATACGTTATACGTTATACGTTATACGTTATACGTTCTACGTTGCACACTATACGTTATACGGCATAAGTTCTAGGATATGCGTTATATATTATATGTTATACGTTATACGTTATACGTTATACGTTATACGTTATACGTTATACGTTAGACGTTATACGTTATACGTTATACGTTATACGTTATACGTTATACGTTATACGTTACACGTTATACGTTATACGTTATACGTTATACGTTATACGTTATACGTTATACGTTATACGTTATACGTTATACGTTATACGTTATACGTTATACGTTATACGTTACACGTTATACGTTACACGTTATACGTTATACGTTATACGTTATACGTTATACGTTATACGTTATACGTTATACGTTATACGTTGCACACTATACGTTATACGGCATAAGTTCTAGGATATGCGTTATATATTATATGTTATACGTTATACGTTATACGTTATACGTTATACGTTATACGTTAGACGTTATATGTTATACGTTATACGTTATACGTTATACGTTATACGTTATACGTTATACGTTATACGTTATACGTTATACGTTATACGTTATACGTTACACGTTATACGTTACACGTTATACGTTACACGATATACGTTATACGTTACACGTTATACGTTATACGTTATACGTTATACGTTATACGTTGTACGTTATACGTTGTACGTTATACGTTATACGTTATACGTTATACGTTATACGTTATACGTTATACGTTATACGTTATACGTTATACGTTATACGTTATACGTTATACGTTATACGTTATACGTTATACGTTATACGTTATACGTTATACGTTATACGTTATACGTTATACGTTATACGTATTACGTTATACGTTATACGTTATACGTTATACGTTATACGTTACACGTTATACGTTACACGATATACGTTATACGTTATACGTTATACGTTATACGTTATACGTTATACGTTATACGTTATACGTTATACGTTATACGTTATACGTTATACGTTATACGTTGCACACTATACGTTATACGGCATAAGTTCTAGCATATGCGTTATATATTATATGTTATACGTTATACGTTATTCAGCATAAGTTCTAGGATATGCGTTATACATTATACGTTATACGTTACACGTTATACGTTATACGTTATTCGTTATACGTTATACGTTATACGTTATACGTTATACGTTATACGTTATACGTTATACGTTATACGTTATACGTTATACGTTATACGTTATACGTTATACGTTATACGTTATACGTTATACGTTACACGTTATACGTTACACGGTATACGTTACACGTTATACGTTACACGTTATACGTTACACGTTATACGTTATACGTTATACGTTATACGTTATACGTTATACGTTATACGTTAAACGTTATACGTTATACGTTATACGTTATACGTTATACGTTATACGTTATACGTTATACGTTATACGTTATACGTTATACGTTATACTTTATACGTTACACGTTATACGTTATACGTTATACGTTATACGTTATACGTTATACGTTATACGTTATACGTTATACGTTATACGTTATACGTTATACGTTATACGTTATGCGTTATACGTCACTCGTTGTACGTTATACGGTATACGATATACGTTATACGTTATACTTTATACGTTACACGTTATACGTTATACGTTATACGTTATACGTTATACGTTATACGTTATACGTTATACGTTATACGTTATACGTTATACGTTATGCGATATACGTTATACGCTATACGTTATGCGTTATACGTTACACGTTATACGTTATACGTTATACGTTATACGTTATACGTTATACGTTATACGTTATACGTTATACGTTATACGTATTACGTTATACGTTATACGTTATACGTTAAAAGTTATACGTTATACGTTATACGTTATACGTCATACACTATACGTTATACGTTATACGTTATACACTATACGTTATACGTTATACGTTATACACTATACGTTATACCGCATAAGTTCTAGGATATGCGTTATATATTATACGTTATACGTTATACGTTATACTTTATACGTTACACGTTATACGTTATACGTTATACGTTATACGTTATACGTTATACGTTATACGTTATACGTTATACGTTATACGTTATACGTTATACGTTATACGTTATGCGTTATACGTCACTCGTTGTACGTTATACGGTATACGATATACGATATACGTTACACGTTATCCTTTATACGTGATACGTTATACGTTATACGTTATGCGATATACGTTATACGCTATACGTTATGCGTTATACGTTACACGTTATACGTTATACGTTATACGTTATACGTTATACGTTATATGTTATACGTTATACGTTATACGTTATACGTTATACGTTATACGTTATACGTTATACGTTATACGTTATACGTTATACGTTATACGCTATACGTTATACGTTATTCAGCATAAGTTCTAGGATATGCGTTATACATTATATGTTATACGTTATACGTATACGTTATACGTTATACGTTATACGTTATACGTTATACGTTATACGTTATACGTTATACGTTATACGTTATACGTTATACGTTATACGTTATACGTTATACGTTATACGTTATACGTTGCACACTATACGTTATACGGCATAAGTTCTAGGATATGCGTTATATTATATATTATATGTTATACGTTATACGTTATACGTTATACGTTATACGTTATACGTTATACGTTATACGTTATACGTTATACGTTATACGTTATACGTTATACGTTATACGTTATACGTTATACGTTATACGTTATACGTTATACGTTATACGTTATACGGTATACGTTACACGTTATACGTTACACGATATACGTTATACGTTACACGTTATACGTTATACGTTATACGTTATACGTTATACGTTATTCAGCATAAGTTCTAGGATATGCGTTATACATTATATGTTATACGTTATACGTTATACGTTATACGTTATACGTTATACGTTATACGTTATACGTTATACGTTATACGTTATACGTTATACGTTATACGTTATACGTTATACGTTATACGTTATACGTTATACGTTATACGTTATACGTTATACGTTATACGTTGTACGTTATACGTTGTACGTTATACGTTATACGTTACACGTTATACGTTACACGATATACGTTATACGTTACACGTTATACGTTATACGTTATACGTTATACGTTATACGTTATACGTTATACGTTATTCAGCATAAGTTCTAGGATATGCGTTATACATTATATGTTATACGTTATACGTTATACGTTATACGTTATACGTTATACGTTATACGTTATACGTTATACGTTATACGTTATACGTTATACGTTATACGTTATACGTTATACGTTATACGTTGCACGTTATACGTTATACGGCATAAGTTCTAGCATATGCGTTATATATTATATGTTATACGTTATACGTTATACGTTATACGTTATACGTTATACGTTATACGTTATACGTTAGACGTTATACGTTATACGTTATACGTTATACGTTATACGTTATACGTTGTACGTTATACGTTATACGTTATACGTTATACGTTATACGTTATACGTTATACGTTATACGTTATACGTTATACGTTATTCAGCATAAGTTCTAGGATATGCGTTATACATTATACGTTATACGTTATACGTTATACGTTATACGTTATACGTTATACGTTATACATTATACGTTATACGTTATACGTTATTCAGCATAAGTTCTAGGATATGCGTTATACATTATACGTTATACGTTATACGTTATACGTTATACTTTATACGTTATACGTTATACGTTATACGTTATACGTTATGCGTTATACGTCACTCGTTGTACGTTATACGGTATACGATATACGATATACGTTACACGTTATCCTTTATACGTGATACGTTATACGTTATACGTTATGCGATATACGTTATACGCTATACGTTATGCGTTATACGTTACACGTTATACGTTATACGTTATACGTTATACGTTATACGTTATATGTTATACGTTATACGTTATACGTTATACGTTATACGTTATACGTTATACGTTATACGTTATACGTTATACGTTATACGTTATACGCTATACGTTATACGTTATTCAGCATAAGTTCTAGGATATGCGTTATACATTATATGTTATACGTTATACGTATACGTTATACGTTATACGTTATACGTTATACGTTATACGTTATACGTTATACGTTATACGTTATACGTTATACGTTATACGTTATACGTTATACGTTATACGTTATACGTTGCACACTATACGTTATACGGCATAAGTTCTAGGATATGCGTTATATTATATATTATATGTTATACGTTATACGTTATACGTTATACGTTATACGTTATACGTTATACGTTATACGTTATACGTTATACGTTATACGTTATACGTTATACGTTATACGTTATACGTTATACGTTATACGTTATACGTTATACGTTATACGGTATACGTTACACGTTATACGTTACACGATATACGTTATACGTTACACGTTATACGTTATACGTTATACGTTATACGTTATACGTTATTCAGCATAAGTTCTAGGATATGCGTTATACATTATATGTTATACGTTATACGTTATACGTTATACGTTATACGTTATACGTTATACGTTATACGTTATACGTTATACGTTATACGTTATACGTTATACGTTATACGTTATACGTTATACGTTATACGTTATACGTTATACGTTATACGTTGTACGTTATACGTTGTACGTTATACGTTATACGTTACACGTTATACGTTACACGATATACGTTATACGTTACACGTTATACGTTATACGTTATACGTTATACGTTATACGTTATACGTTATACGTTATACGTTATTCAGCATAAGTTCTAGGATATGCGTTATACATTATATGTTATACGTTATACGTTATACGTTATACGTTATACGTTATACGTTATACGTTATACGTTATACGTTATACGTTATACGTTATACGTTATACGTTATACGTTATACGTTGCACGTTATACGTTATACGGCATAAGTTCTAGCATATGCGTTATATATTATATGTTATACGTTATACGTTATACGTTATACGTTATACGTTATACGTTATACGTTAGACGTTATACGTTATACGTTATACGTTATACGTTATACGTTATACGTTGTACGTTATACGTTATACGTTATACGTTATACGTTATACGTTATACGTTATACGTTATACGTTATACGTTATACGTTATACGTTATACGTTATTCAGCATAAGTTCTAGGATATGCGTTATACATTATACGTTATACGTTATACGTTATACGTTATACGTTATACGTTATACGTTATACGTTATACGTTATACGTTATACGTTATTCAGCATAAGTTCTAGGATATGCGTTATACATTATACGTTATACGTTATACGTTATACGTTATACTTTATACGTTATACGTTATACGTTATACGTTATACGTTATGCGTTATACGTCACTCGTTGTACGTTATACGGTATACGATATACGATATACGTTAAACGTTATCCTTTATACGTGATACGTTATACGTTATACGTTATGCGATATACGTTATACGCTATACGATATACGTTATACGTTACACGTTATACGTTATACGTTATACGTTATACGTTATACGTTATACGTTATACGTTATACGTTATACGTTATACGTTATACGTATTACGTTATACGTTATACGTTATACGTTAAAAGTTATACGTTATACGTTATACGTTATACGTTATACACTATACGTTATACGTTATACGTTATACACTATACGTTATACGTTATACGTTATACACTATACGTTATACGTTATACGTTATACACTATACGTTATACCGCATAAGTTCTAGGATATGCGTTATATATTATATGTTATACGTTATACGTTATACGATATACGTTATACGTTATACGTTATACGTTATACGTTATACGTTATACGTTATACGTTGTACGTTATACGTTATACGTTATACGTTATACGTTATACGCTATACGTTATACGTTATTCAGCATAAGTTCTAGGATATGCGTTATACATTATATGTTATACGTTATACGTATACGTTATACGTTATACGTTATACGTTATACGTTATACGTTATACGTTATACGTTATACGTTATACGTTATACGGTATACGTTACACGTTATACGTTACACGATATACGTTATACGTTACACGTTATACGTTATACGTTATACGTTATACGTTATACGTTATTCAGCATAAGTTCTAGGATATGCGTTATACATTATATGTTATACGTTATACGTTATACGTTATACGTTATACGTTATACGTTATACGTTATACGTTATACGTTATACGTTATACGTTATACGTTATACGTTATACGTTATACGTTATACGTTATACGTTATACATTATACGTATTA
The DNA here is from genome assembly GCF_051014685.1 of Ptiloglossa arizonensis. Taxonomy (NCBI): domain Eukaryota; kingdom Metazoa; phylum Arthropoda; class Insecta; order Hymenoptera; family Colletidae; genus Ptiloglossa; species Ptiloglossa arizonensis. Next base: position 84,824 of record NW_027479147.1, on the reverse strand, counting down.
CGTTATACGTTATACGTTATACGTTATACTTTATACGTTATACGTTATACTTTATACGTTATACGTTATACGTTATACGTTATACGTTATTCAGCATAAGTTCTAGGATATGCGTTATACATTATATGTTATACGTTATACGTTATACGTTATACGTTATACGTTATACGTTATACGTTATACGTTATACGTTATACGTTATACGTTATACGTTATACGTTATACGTTATACGTTATACGTTATACGTTATACGTTATACGTTATACGTTATACGTTATACGTTACACGTTATACGTTACACGGTATACGTTACACGTTATACGTTACACGTTATACGTTACACGTTATACGTTATACGTTATACGTTATACGTTATACGTTATACGTTATACGTTAAACGTTATACGTTATACGTTATACGTTATACGTTATACGTTATACGTTATACGTTATACGTTATACGTTATACGTTATACGTTATACTTTATACGTTACACGTTATACGTTATACGTTATACGTTATACGTTATACGTTATACGTTATACGTTATACGTTATACGTTATACGTTATACGTTATGCGTTATACGTCACTCGTTGTACGTTATACGGTATACGATATACGTTATACGTTATACTTTATACGTTACACGTTATACGTTATACGTTATACGTTATACGTTATACGTTATACGTTATACGTTATACGTTATACGTTATACGTTATACGTTATGCGATATACGTTATACGCTATACGTTATGCGTTATACGTTACACGTTATACGTTATACGTTATACGTTATACGTTATACGTTATACGTTATACGTTATACGTTATACGTTATACGTATTACGTTATACGTTATACGTTATACGTTAAAAGTTATACGTTATACGTTATACGTTATACGTCATACACTATACGTTATACGTTATACGTTATACACTATACGTTATACGTTATACGTTATACACTATACGTTATACCGCATAAGTTCTAGGATATGCGTTATATATTATACGTTATACGTTATACGTTATACTTTATACGTTACACGTTATACGTTATACGTTATACGTTATACGTTATACGTTATACGTTATACGTTATACGTTATACGTTATACGTTATACGTTATACGTTATACGTTATGCGTTATACGTCACTCGTTGTACGTTATACGGTATACGATATACGATATACGTTACACGTTATCCTTTATACGTGATACGTTATACGTTATACGTTATGCGATATACGTTATACGCTATACGTTATGCGTTATACGTTACACGTTATACGTTATACGTTATACGTTATACGTTATACGTTATATGTTATACGTTATACGTTATACGTTATACGTTATACGTTATACGTTATACGTTATATGTTATACGTTATACGTTATACGTTATACGCTATACGTTATACGTTATTCAGCATAAGTTCTAGGATATGCGTTATACATTATATGTTATACGTTATACGTATACGTTATACGTTATACGTTATACGTTATACGTTATACGTTATACGTTATACGTTATACGTTATACGTTATACGTTATACGTTATACGTTATACGTTATACGTTATACGTTGCACACTATACGTTATACGGCATAAGTTCTAGGATATGCGTTATATTATATATTATATGTTATACGTTATACGTTATACGTTATACGTTATACGTTATACGTTATACGTTATACGTTATACGTTATACGTTATACGTTATACGTTATACGTTATACGTTATACGTTATACGTTATACGTTATACGTTATACGTTATACGTTATACGGTATACGTTACACGTTATACGTTACACGATATACGTTATACGTTACACGTTATACGTTATACGTTATACGTTATACGTTATACGTTATTCAGCATAAGTTCTAGGATATGCGTTATACATTATATGTTATACGTTATACGTTATACGTTATACGTTATACGTTATACGTTATACGTTATACGTTATACGTTATACGTTATACGTTATACGTTATACGTTATACGTTATACGTTATACGTTATACGTTATACGTTATACGTTATACGTTATACGTTATACGTTATACGTTGTACGTTATACGTTGTACGTTATACGTTATACGTTACACGTTATACGTTACACGATATACGTTATACGTTACACGTTATACGTTATACGTTATACGTTATACGTTATACGTTATACGTTATACGTTATTCAGCATAAGTTCTAGGATATGCGTTATACATTATATGTTATACGTTATACGTTATACGTTATACGTTATACGTTATACGTTATACGTTATACGTTATACGTTATACGTTATACGTTATACGTTATACGTTATACGTTATACGTTATACGTTGCACGTTATACGTTATACGGCATAAGTTCTAGCATATGCGTTATATATTATATGTTATACGTTATACGTTATACGTTATACGTTATACGTTATACGTTATACGTTATACGTTAGACGTTATACGTTATACGTTATACGTTATACGTTATACGTTATACGTTGTACGTTATACGTTATACGTTATACGTTATACGTTATACGTTATACGTTATACGTTATACGTTATACGTTATACGTTATTCAGCATAAGTTCTAGGATATGCGTTATACATTATACGTTATACGTTATACGTTATACGTTATACGTTATACGTTATACGTTATACGTTATACGTTATACGTTATACCTTATTCAGCATAAGTTCTAGGATATGCGTTATACATTATACGTTATACGTTATACGTTATACGTTATACTTTATACGTTATACGTTATACGTTATACGTTATACGTTATGCGTTATACGTCACTCGTTGTACGTTATACGGTATACGATATACGATATACGTTAAACGTTATCCTTTATACGTGATACGTTATACGTTATACGTTATGCGATATACGTTATACGCTATACGATATACGTTATACGTTACACGTTATACGTTATACGTTATACGTTATACGTTATACGTTATACGTTATACGTTATACGTTATACGTTATACGTTATACGTATTACGTTATACGTTATACGTTATACGTTAAAAGTTATACGTTATACGTTATACGTTATACGTTATACACTATACGTTATACGTTATACGTTATACACTATACGTTATACGTTATACGTTATACACTATACGTTATACGTTATACGTTATACACTATACGTTATACCGCATAAGTTCTAGGATATGCGTTATATATTATATGTTATACGTTATACGTTATACGATATACGTTATACGTTATACGTTATACGTTATACGTTATACGTTATACGTTATACGTTGTACGTTATACGTTATACGTTATACGTTATACGTTATACGCTATACGTTATACGTTATTCAGCATAAGTTCTAGGATATGCGTTATACATTATATGTTATACGTTATACGTATACGTTATACGTTATACGTTATACGTTATACGTTATACGTTATACGTTATACGTTATACGTTATACGTTATACGTTATACGTTATACGTTATACGTTATACGTTATACGTTATACGTCATACATTATACGTATTACGTTATACGTTATACGTTATACGTTATACTTTATACGTTATACGTTATACTTTATACGTTATACGTTATACGTTATACGTTATACGTTATTCAGCATAAGTTCTAGGATATGCGTTATACATTATATGTTATACGTTATACGTTATACGTTATACGTTATACGTTATACGTTATACGTTATACGTTATACGTTATACGTTATACGTTATACGTTATACGTTACACGTTATACGTTATACGTTATACGTTACACGTTATACGTTACACGTTCTACGTTACACGATATACGTTATACGTTATACGTTATACGTTATACGTTATACGTTATACGTTCTACGTTGCACACTATACGTTATACGGCATAAGTTCTAGGATATGCGTTATATATTATATGTTATACGTTATACGTTATACGTTATACGTTATACGTTATACGTTATACGTTAGACGTTATACGTTATACGTTATACGTTATACGTTATACGTTATACGTTATACGTTACACGTTATACGTTATACGTTATACGTTATACGTTATACGTTATACGTTATACGTTATACTTTATACGTTATACGTTATACGTTATACGTTACACGTTATACGTTACACGATATACGTTATACGTTACACGTTATACGTTACACGTTATACGTTATACGTTATACGTTATACGTTATACGTTATACGTTATACGTTATACGTTATACGTTACACGTTATACGTTACACGTTATACGTTACACGTTATACGTTATACGTTATACGTTATACGTTATACGTTATACGTTATACGTTATACGTTATACGTTATACGTTATACGTTATACGTTATACGTTATACGTTATACGTTATACGTTATACGTTACACGTTATACGTTACACGTTCTACGTTACACGATATACGTTATACGTTATACGTTATACGTTATACGTTATACGTTATACGTTCTACGTTGCACACTATACGTTATACGGCATAAGTTCTAGGATATGCGTTATATATTATATGTTATACGTTATACGTTATACGTTATACGTTATACGTTATACGTTATACGTTAGACGTTATACGTTATACGTTATACGTTATACGTTATACGTTATACGTTATACGTTACACGTTATACGTTATACGTTATACGTTATACGTTATACGTTATACGTTATACGTTATACGTTATACGTTATACGTTATACGTTATACGTTATACGTTATACGTTACACGTTATACGTTACACGTTATACGTTATACGTTATACGTTATACGTTATACGTTATACGTTATACGTTATACGTTATACGTTGCACACTATACGTTATACGGCATAAGTTCTAGGATATGCGTTATATATTATATGTTATACGTTATACGTTATACGTTATACGTTATACGTTATACGTTAGACGTTATACGTTATACGTTATACGTTATACGTTATACGTTATACGTTATACGTTATACGTTATACGTTATACGTTATACGTTATACGTTATACGTTACACGTTATACGTTACACGTTATACGTTACACGATATACGTTATACGTTACACGTTATACGTTATACGTTATACGTTATACGTTATACGTTGTACGTTATACGTTGTACGTTATACGTTATACGTTATACGTTATACGTTATACGTTATACGTTATACGTTATACGTTATACGTTATACGTTATACGTTATACGTTATACGTTATACGTTATACGTTATACGTTATACGTTATACGTTATACGTTATACGTTATACGTTATACGTATTACGTTATACGTTATACGTTATACGTTATACGTTATACGTTACACGTTATACGTTACACGATATACGTTATACGTTATACGTTATACGTTATACGTTATACGTTATACGTTATACGTTATACGTTATACGTTATACGTTATACGTTATACGTTATACGTTATACGTTATACGTTGCACACTATACGTTATACGGCATAAGTTCTAGCATATGCGTTATATATTATATGTTATACGTTATACGTTATTCAGCATAAGTTCTAGGATATGCGTTATACATTATACGTTATACGTTACACGTTATACGTTATACGTTATTCGTTATACGTTATACGTTATACATTATACGTTATACGTTATACGTTATACGTTATACGTTATACGTTATACGTTACACGGTATACGTTATACGTTATCCGTTATACGTTATACGTTATACGTTATACGTTATACGTTATACGTTATACGTTATACGTTATACGTTATACGTTATACGTTATACGTTATACGTTATACATTATACGTTATACGTTATACGTTATACGTTATACGTTATACGTTATACGTTATACGTTATACGTTATACGTTGTACGTTATACGTTATACGTTATACGTTATACGTTATACGCTATACGTTATACGTTATTCAGCATAAGTTCTAGGATATGCGTTATACATTATATGTTATACGTTATACGTATACGTTATACGTTATACGTTATACGTTATACGTTATACGTTATACGTTATACGTTATACGTTATACGTTATACGTTATACGTTATACGTTATACGTTATACGTTATACGTTATACGTTATACGTTATACGTTATACGTTATACGTTATACGTTATACGTTATACGTTGTACGTTAGACGTTATACGTTACTCGTTGTACGTTATACGTTATACGTTATACGTTATGCGTTATACGTTATACGTTATACGTTATACGTTATACGTTATACGTTATACGTTATACGTTACACGTTATACGTTATACGTTATACGTTATACGTTATACGTTATACGTTATACGTTATACGTTATACGTTATACGTTATACGTTATACGTTATACGTTATACGTTACACGTTATACGTTACACGTTATACGTTATACGTTATACGTTATACGTTATACGTTATACGTTATACGTTATACGTTATACGTTGCACACTATACGTTATACGGCATAAGTTCTAGGATATGCGTTATATATTATATGTTATACGTTATACGTTATACGTTATACGTTATACGTTATACGTTAGACGTTATACGTTATACGTTATACGTTATACGTTATACGTTATACGTTATACGTTATACGTTATACGTTATACGTTATACGTTATACGTTATACGTTACACGTTATACGTTACACGTTATACGTTACACGATATACGTTATACGTTACACGTTATACGTTATACGTTATACGTTATACGTTATACGTTGTACGTTATACGTTGTACGTTATACGTTATACGTTATACGTTATACGTTATACGTTATACGTTATACGTTATACGTTATACGTTATACGTTATACGTTATACGTTATACGTTATACGTTATACGTTATACGTTATACGTTATACGTTATACGTTATACGTTATACGTTATACGTATTACGTTATACGTTATACGTTATACGTTATACGTTATACGTTATACGTTATACGTTATACGTTATACGTTATACGTTATACGTTATACGTTATACGTTATACGTTATACGTTATACGTTATACGTTATACGTTATACGTTATACGTTATACGTTATACGTTATACGTTGCACACTATACGTTATACGGCATAAGTTCTAGGATATGCGTTATATATTATATGTTATACGTTATACGTTATACGTTATACGTTACACGTTATACGTTAGACGTTATACGTTATACGTTATACGTTATACGTTATACGTTATACGTTATACGTTATACGTTATACGTTATACGTTATACATTATACGTATTACGTTATACGTTATACGTTATACGTTATACGTTATACGTTATACGTTATACGTTATACGTTATACGTTATACGTTATACGTTATACGTTATACGTTATACGTTATACGTTATACGTTATACGTTATACGTTATACGTTATACGTTATACGTTATACGTTACACGTTATACGTTACACGATATACGTTATACGTTACACGTTATACGTTATACGTTATACGTTATACGTTATACGTTATTCAGCATAAGTTCTAGGATATGCGTTATACATTATATGTTATACGTTATACGTTATACGTTATACGTTACACGTTATACGTTATACGTTATACGTTATACGTTATACGTTATACGTTATACGTTATACGTTATACGTTCTACGTTATACGTTGTACGTTATACGTTGTACGTTATACGTTGTACGTTATACGTTATACGTTATACGTTATACGTTATACGTTATACGTTATACGTTATACGTTATACGTTATACGTTATACGTTATACGTTATACGTTATACGTTATACGTTACACGTTATACGTTACACGATATACGTTATACGTTATACGTTATACGTTATACGTTATACGTTATACGTTATACGTTATACGTTGCACACTATACGTTATACGGCATAAGTTCTAGCATATGCGTTATATATTATATGTTATACGTTATACGTTATTCAGCATAAGTTCTAGGATATGCGTTATACATTATACGTTATACGTTACACGTTATACGTTATACGTTATACGTTATACGTTATACGTTATACGTTATACGTTATACGTTATACGTTACACGTTATACGTTACACGTTATACGTTACACGTTATACGTTATACGTTATACGTTATACGTTATACGTTATACGTTATACGTTATACGTTATACGTTATACGTTATACGTTATACGTTATACGTTATACGTTATACGTTATACGTTACACGATATACGTTATACGTTATACGTTATACGTTATACGTTATACGTTATACGTTATTCAGCATAAGTTCTAGGATATGCGTTATACATTATATGTTATACGTTATACGTTTTACGTTATACGTTATACGTTATACGTTATACGTTATACGTTATACGTTATACGTTATACGTTATACGTTATACGTTATACGTTATACGTTATACGTTATACGTTATACGTTATACGTTATACGTTATACGTTATACGTTATACGTTATACGTTATACGTTATACGTTATACGTTATACGTTATACGTTATACGTTATACGTTATACGTTGCACACTATACGTTATACGGCATAAGATATAGGATATGCGTTATATATTATATGTTATACGTTATACGTTATACGTTATACGTTATACTTTATACGTTATACGTTATACGTTATACGTTATACTTTATACGTTATACGTTATACGTTATACGTTATACGTTATACGTTATACGTTATACGTTATACTTTATACGTTATACGTTATACGTTATACGTTACACGTTATACGTTACACGATATACGTTATACGTTACACGTTATACGTTATACGTTATACGTTATACGTTATACGTTATACGTTATACGTTATACGTTATACGTTATACGTTATACGTTATACGTTATACGTTATACGTTATACGTTATACGTTATACGTTATACGTTATACGTTATACTTTATACGTTATACGTTATACGTTATACGTTACACGTTATACGTTACACGATATACGTTATACGTTACACGTTATACGTTATACGTTATACGTTATACGTTATACGTTATACGTTATACGTTATACGTTATACGTTATACGTTATACGTTATACGTTATACGTTATACGTTATACGTTATACGTTATACGTTATACGTTATACGTTATACGTTATACGTTATACGTTATACGTTATACGTTATACGTTATTCGTTATACGTTATACGTTATACGTTATACGTCATACGTTATACGTTATACGTTGTACGTTATACGTTGTACGTTATACGTTGCACACTATACGTTATACGGCATAAGTTCTAGGATATGCGTTATATATTATATGTTATACGTTATACGATATACGTTATACGTTATACGATATACGTTATACGTTATACGTTATACGTTATACGTTATACGTTATACGTTATACGTTATACGTTACACGTTATACGTTATACGTTATACGTTATACGTTATACGTTATACGTTAGACGTAATACGTATTACGTTATACGTTATACGTTATACGTTAAAAGTTATACGTTATACGTTATACGTTATACGTTATACACTATACGTTATACGTTATACGTTATACACTATACGTTATACGTTATACGTTATACACTATACGTTATACGTTATACGTTATACACTATACGTTATACCGCATAAGTTCTAGGATATGCGTTATATATTATATGTTATACGTTATACGTTATACGATATACGTTATACGTTATACGTTATACGTTATACGTTATACGTTATACGTTATACGTTGTACGTTATACGTTATACGTTATACGTTATACGTTATACGCTATACGTTATACGTTATTCAGCATAAGTTCTAGGATATGCGTTATACATTATATGCTATACGTTATACGTATACGTTATACGTTATACGTTATACGTTATACGTTATACGTTATACGTTATACGTTATACGTTATACGTTATACGTTATACGTTATACGTTATACGTTATACGTTATACGTTATACGTTATACGTTATACGTTATACGTTGTACGTTAGACGTTATACGTTACTCGTTGTACGTTATACGTTATACGTTATACGTTATACGTTATACGTTATACGATATACGTTATAGGTTATACGTTATACGTTATACGTTATACGTTATACGTTATACGTTATACGTTATACGTTATACGTTATACGTTATACGTTATACGTTACACGTTATACGTTACACGGTATACGTTATACGTTATACGTTATACGTTATTCGTTATACGTTATACGTTATACGTTATACGTTATACGTTATACGTTATACGTTGTACGTTATACGTTGTACGTTATACGTTCTACGTTATACGTTCTACGTTATACGTTATACGTTATACGTTATACGTTATACGTTATACGTTATACGTTATACGTTATACGTTATACGTTATACGTTATACGTTATACGTTATACGTTATACGTTATACGTTATACGGTATACGTTACACGTTATACGTTACACGATATACGTTATACGTTACACGTTATACGTTATACGTTATACGTTATACGTTATACGTTATTCAGCATAAGTTCTAGGATATGCGTTATACATTATATGTTATACGTTATACGTTATACGTTATACGTTATACGTTATACGTTATACGTTATACGTTATACGTTATACGTTATACGTTATACGTTATACGTTATACGTTATACGTTATACGTTATACGTTATACGTTATACATTATACGTATTACGTTATACGTTATACGTTATACGTTATACTTTATACGTTATACGTTATACGTTATACGTTATACTTTATACGTTATACGTTATACGTTATACGTTATACGTTATACGTTATACGTTATACGTTATACGTTATACTTTATACGTTATACGTTATGCGTTATACGTTACACGTTATACGTTACACGATATACGTTATACGTTACACGTTATACGTTATACGTTATACGTTATACGTTATACGTTATACGTTATACGTTATACGTTATACGTTATACGTTATACGTTATACGTTATACGTTATACGTTATACGTTATACGTTATACGTTATACGTTATACGTTATACGTTATACGTTATACGTTATACGTTATACGTTATACGTTATACGTTATACGTTTTACGTTACACGTTATACGTTACACGTTCTACGTTACACGATATACGTTATACGTTATACGTTATACGTTATACGTTATACGTTATACGTTGCACACTATACGTTATACGGCATAAGTTCTAGGATATGCGTTATATATTATATGTTATACGTTATACGTTATACGTTATACGTTATACGTTATACGTTAGACGTTATACGTTATACGTTATACGTTATACGTTATACGTTATACGTTATACGTTATACGTTATACGTTATACGTTATACGTTATACGATATACGTTATACGTTATACGTTATACGTTATACGTTATACGTTATACGTTATACGTTATACGTTATACGTTATACGTTATACGTTATACGTTATACGTTGTACGTTAGACGTTATACGTTACTCGTTGTACGTTATACGTTATACGTTATACGTTATACGTTATACGTTATACGATATACGTTATACGTTATACGTTATACGTTATACGTTATACGTTATACGTTATACGTTATACGTTATACGTTATACGTTATACGTTATACGTTATACGTTACACGTTATACGTTACACGGTATACGTTATACGTTATACGTTATACGTTATTCGTTATACGTTATACGTTATACGTTATACGTTATACGTTATACGTTATACGTTGTACGTTATACGTTGTACGTTATACGTTCTACGTTATACGTTCTACGTTATACGTTATACGTTATACGTTATACGTTATACGTTATACGTTATACGTTATACGTTATACGTTATACGTTATACGTTATACGTTATACGTTATACGTTATACGTTATACGTTATACGGTATACGTTACACGTTATACGTTACACGATATACGTTATACGTTACACGTTATACGTTATACGTTATACGTTATACGTTATACGTTATTCAGCATAAGTTCTAGGATATGCGTTATACATTATATGTTATACGTTATACGTTATACGTTATACGTTATACGTTATACGTTATACGTTATACGTTATACGTTATACGTTATACGTTATACGTTATACGTTATACGTTATACGTTATACGTTATACGTTATACGTTATACGTTATACATTATACGTATTACGTTATACGTTATACGTTATACGTTATACTTTATACGTTATACGTTATACGTTATACGTTATACTTTATACGTTATACGTTATACGTTATACGTTATACGTTATACGTTATACGTTATACGTTATACGTTATACTTTATACGTTATACGTTATGCGTTATACGTTACACGTTATACGTTACACGATATACGTTATACGTTACACGTTATACGTTATACGTTATACGTTATACGTTATACGTTATACGTTATACGTTATACGTTATACGTTATACGTTATACGTTATACGTTATACGTTATACGTTATACGTTATACGTTATACGTTATACGTTATACGTTATACGTTATACGTTATACGTTATACGTTATACGTTATACGTTATACGTTATACGTTATACGTTACACGTTATACGTTACACGTTCTACGTTACACGATATACGTTATACGTTATACGTTATACGTTATACGTTATACGTTTTACGTTATACGTTATACGTTATACGTTATACGTTATACGTTATACGTTATACGTTATACGTTATACGTTATACGTTACACGTTATACGTTACACGATATACGTTATACGTTACACGTTATACGTTATACGTTATACGTTATACGTTATACGTTATTCAGCATAAGTTCTAGGATATGCGTTATACATTATATGTTATACGTTATACGTTATGCGTTATACGTTACACGTTATACGTTATACGTTATACGTTATACGTTATACGTTATACGTTATACGTTATACGTTATACGTTATACGTTCTACGTTATACGTTGTACGTTATACGTTGTACGTTATACGTTGTACGTTATACGTTATACGTTATACGTTATACGTTATACGTTATACGTTATACGTTATACGTTATACGTTATACGTTATACGTTATACGTTATACGTTATACGTTATACGTTATACGTTATACGTTATACGTTATACGTTATACGTTATACGTTATACGTTACACGTTATACGTTACACGATATACGTTATACGTTATACGTTATACGTTATACTTTATACGTTATACGTTATACGTTATACGTTACACATTATACGTTACACGGTATACGTTATACGTTACACGTTATACGTTATACGTTATACGTTATACGTTATACGTTATACGTTATACGTTATACGTTATACGTTATACGTTATACGTTGCACACTATACGTTATACGGCATAAGTTCTAGGATATGCGTTATATATTATATGTTATACGTTATACGTTATACGTTATACGTTATACGTTATACGTTATACGTTATACGTTATACGTTACACGTTATACGTTATACGTTATACGTTATACGTTATACGTTATACGTTGCACACTATACGTTATACGGCATAAGTTCTAGGATATGCGTTATATATTATATGTTATACGTTATACGTTATACGTTATACGTTATACGTTATACGTTATACGTTATACGTTATACGTTATACGTTATACGTTATACGTTATACGTTATACGTTATACGTTATACGTTACACGTTATACGTTACACGATATACGTTATACGTTACACGTTATACGTTATACGTTATACGTTATACGTTATACGTTATTCAGCATAAGTTCTAGGATATGCGTTATACATTATATGTTATACGTTATACGTTATACGTTATACGTTACACGTTATACGTTATACGTTATACGTTATACGTTATACGTTATACGTTATACGTTATACGTTATACGTTCTACGTTATACGTTGTACGTTATACGTTGTACGTTATACGTTGTACGTTATACGTTATACGTTATACGTTATACGTTATACGTTATACGTTATACGTTATACGTTATACGTTATACGTTATACGTTATACGTTATACGTTATACGTTATACGTTACACGTTATACGTTACACGATATACGTTATACGTTATACGTTATACGTTATACGTTATACGTTATACGTTATACGTTATACGTTATACGTTGCACACTATACGTTATACGGCATAAGTTCTAGCATATGCGTTATATATTATATGTTATACGTTATACGTTATTCAGCATAAGTTCTAGGATATGCGTTATACATTATATGTTATACGTTACACGTTATACGTTATACGTTATTCGTTATACGTTATACGTTATACGTTATACGTTATACGTTATACGTTATACGTTATACGTTATACGTTATACGTTACACGGTATACGTTATACGTTATCCGTTATACGTTATACGTTATACGTTATACGTTATACAATATACGTTATACGTTATACGTTATACGTTATACGTTATACGTTATACGTTATACGTTATACGTTACACGTTATACGTTACACGGTATACGTTATACGTTATCCGTTATACGTTATACGTTATACGTTGTACGTTATACGTTATACGTTATACGTTATACGTTATACGTTATACGTTATACGTTATACGTTATACGTTATACGTTATACGTTATACGTTATACGTTATACGTTATACGTTATACGTTATACGTTATACGTTATACGTTATACGTTATACGTTATACGTTATACGTTATACGTTATACGTTATACGTTATACGTTATACGTTATACGTTATACGTTATACGTTATACTTTATACGTTATACGTTATACGTTATACGTTACACGTTATACGTTACACGATATACGTTATACGTTACACGTTATACGTTATACGTTATACGTTATACGTTATACGTTATACGTTATACGTTATACGTTATACGTTATACGTTATACGTTATACGTTATACGTTATACGTTATACGTTATACGTTATACGTTATACGTTATACGTTATACGTTATACGTTATACGTTATACGTTATTCGTTATACGTTATACGTTATACGTTATACGTCATACGTTATACGTTATACGTTGTACGTTATACGTTGTACGTTATACGTTGCACACTATACGTTATACGGCATAAGTTCTAGGATATGCGTTATATATTATATGTTATACGTTATACGTTATACGTTATACGTTATACGTTATACGTTATACGTTATACGTTATACGTTATACGTTATACGTTATACGTTATACGTTATACGTTATACGTTACACGTTATACGTTATACGTTATACGTTATACGTTATACGTTATACGTTATACGTTAGACGTTATACGTATTACGTTATACGTTATACGTTATACGTTAAAAGTTATACGTTATACGTTATACGTTCTACGTTATACAGTATACGTTATACGTTATACGTTATACACTATACGTTATACGTTATACGTTATACACTATACGTTATACCGCATAAGTTCTAGGATATGCGTTATATATTATATGTTATACGTTATACGTTATACGATATACGTTATACGTTATACGTTATACGTTATACGTTATACGTTATACGTTATACGTTGTACGTTATACGTTATACGTTATACGTTATACGTTATACGCTATACGTTATACGTTATTCAGCATAAGTTCTAGGATATGCGTTATACATTATATGTTATACGTTATACGTATACGTAATACGTTATACGTTATACGTTATACGTTATACGTTATACGTTATACGTTATACGTTATACGTTGTACGTTAGACGTTATACGTTACTCGTTGTACGTTATACGTTATACGTTATACGTTATACGTTATACGTTATACGTTATACGTTATACGTTATACGTTATACGTTATACGTTATACGTTATACGTTATACGTTATACGTTACACGTTATACGTTACACGGTATACGTTATACGTTATACGTTATACGTTATTCGTTATACGTTATACGTTATACGTTATACGTTATACGTTATACGTTACACGTTATACGTTACACGATATACGTTATACGTTATACGTTATACGTTATACGTTATACGTTATACGTTATACGTTATACGTTATACGTTATACGTTATACGTTATACGTTATACGTTATACGTTATACGTTGTACGTTATACGTTATACGTTATACGTTATACGTTATACGCTATACGTTATACGTTATTCAGCATAAGTTCTAGGATATGCGTTATACATTATATGTTATACGTTATACGTATACGTTATACGTTATACGTTATACGTTATACGTTATACGTTATACGTTATACGTTATACGTTATACGTTGTACGTTAGACGTTATACGTTACTCGTTGTACGTTATACGTTATACGTTATACGTTATACGTTATACGTTACACGTTATACGTTATACGTTATACGTTATACGTTATACGTTGCACACTATACGTTATACGGCATAAGTTCTAGCATATGCGTTATATATTATATGTTATACGTTATACGTTATTCAGCATAAGTTCTAGGATATGCGTTATACATTATATGTTATACGTTACACGTTATACGTTATACGTTATTCGTTATACGTTATACGTTATACGTTATACGTTATACGTTATACGTTATACGTTATACGTTATACGTTATACGTTACACGGTATACGTTATACGTTATCCGTTATACGTTATACGTTATACGTTATACGTTATACAATATACGTTATACGTTATACGTTATACGTTATACGTTATACGTTATACGTTATACGTTATACGTTACACGTTATACGTTACACGGTATACGTTATACGTTATCCGTTATACGTTATACGTTATACGTTGTACGTTATACGTTATACGTTATACGTTATACGTTATACGTTATACGTTATACGTTATACGTTATACGTTATACGTTATACGTTATACGTTATACGTTATACGTTATACGTTATACGTTATACGTTATACGTTATACGTTATACGTTATACGTTATACGTTATACGTTATACGTTATACGTTATACGTTATACGTTATACGTTATACGTTATACGTTATACGTTATACTTTATACGTTATACGTTATACGTTATACGTTACACGTTATACGTTACACGATATACGTTATACGTTACACGTTATACGTTATACGTTATACGTTATACGTTATACGTTATACGTTATACGTTATACGTTATACGTTATACGTTATACGTTATACGTTATACGTTATACGTTATACGTTATACGTTATACGTTATACGTTATACGTTATACGTTATACGTTATACGTTATTCGTTATACGTTATACGTTATACGTTATACGTCATACGTTATACGTTATACGTTGTACGTTATACGTTGTACGTTATACGTTGCACACTATACGTTATACGGCATAAGTTCTAGGATATGCGTTATATATTATATGTTATACGTTATACGTTATACGTTATACGTTATACGTTATACGTTATACGTTATACGTTATACGTTATACGTTATACGTTATACGTTATACGTTATACGTTATACGTTATACGTTATACGTTACACGTTATACGTTATACGTTATACGTTATACGTTATACGTTATACGTTATACGTTAGACGTTATACGTATTACGTTATACGTTATACGTTATACGTTAAAAGTTATACGTTATACGTTATACGTTCTACGTTATACAGTATACGTTATACGTTATACGTTATACACTATACGTTATACGTTATACGTTATACACTATACGTTATACCGCATAAGTTCTAGGATATGCGTTATATATTATATGTTATACGTTATACGTTATACGATATACGTTATACGTTATACGTTATACGTTATACGTTATACGTTATACGTTATACGTTGTACGTTATACGTTATACGTTATACGTTATACGTTATACGCTATACGTTATACGTTATTCAGCATAAGTTCTAGGATATGCGTTATACATTATATGTTATACGTTATACGTATACGTTATACGTTATACGTTATACGTTATACGTTATACGTTATACGTTATACGTTATACGTTATACGTTGTACGTTAGACGTTATACGTTACTCGTTGTACGTTATACGTTATACGTTATACGTTATACGTTATACGTTATACGTTATACGTTATACGTTATACGTTATACGTTATACGTTATACGTTATACGTTATACGTTCTACGTTATACGCTGTACGTTATACGTTATACGTTATACATTATACGTTATACGCTATACGTTATACGTTATTCAGCATAAGTTCTAGGATATGCGTTATACATTATATGTTATACGTTATACGTATACGTTATACGTTATACGTTATACGTTATACGTTATACGTTATACGTTATACGTTATACGTTATACGTTGTACGTTAGACGTTATACGTTACTCGTTGTACGTTATACGTTATACGTTATACGTTATACGTTATACGTTATACGTTATACGTTATACGTTATACGTTATACGTTATACGTTATACGTTATACGTTATACGTTACACGTTATACGTTACACGGTATACGTTATACGTTATACGTTATACGTTATTCGTTATACGTTATACGTTATACGTTATACGTTATACGTTATACGTTATACGTTATACGTTGTACGTTATACGTTGTACGTTATACGTTCTACGTTATACGTTCTACGTTATACGTTATACGTTATACGTTATACGTTATACGTTATACGTTATACGTTATACGTTATACGTTATACGTTATACGTTATACGTTATACGTTATACGTTATACGTTATACGTTATACGTTATACGTTATACGTTATACGTTATACGTTGCACACTATACGTTATACGGCATAAGTTCTAGGATATGCGTTATATATTATATGTTATACGTTATACGTTATACGTTATACGTTATACGTTATACGTTATACGTTATACGTTATACGTTATACGTTATACGTTATACGTTATACGTTATACGTTATACGTTATACGTTATACTTTATACGGTATACGTTATACGTTACACGTTATACGTTATACGTTATACGTTATACGTTATACGTTATACGTTATACGTTATACGTTATTCAGCATAAGTCCTAGGATATGCGTTATACATTATATGTTATACGTTATACGTTAAACGTTATACGTTATACGATATACGTTATACGTTATACGTTATACGTTATACGTTATACGTTATACGTTATACGTTATACGTTATACGTTATACGTTATACGTTATACGTTATACGTTATACGTTATACGTTATACGCTATACGTTATACGTTATACGTTATACGTTATACGTTATACGTTATACGTTATACGCTATACGTTATACGTTATACGTTATACGTTATACGTTATACGTTATACGCTATACGTTATACGTTCTACGTTCTACGTTATACGTTATACGTTATACGTTATACGTTATACGTTATACGTTATACGTTATACGTTATACGTTATACGTTATACGTTATACGTTATACGTTATACGTTATACGTTATACGTTATACGTTATACGTTATACGTTATACGTAATACGTTATTTGTTATAGGTTATACGTTATACGTTATACGTCATACGTTATACGTTATACGTTATACGTTATACGTTATACGTTATACGTTATACGTTATACGTTATGCGATATACGTTAAACGGTATACGTTATACGTTATACGTTGTACGTTATACGTTATACGTTATACGTTATACGTTATACGTTATACGTTATACGTAATACGTTATTTGTTATAGGTTGTACGTTATACGTTATACGTTATACGTTATACGTTATACGTTATACGTTATACGTTATACGTTATACGTTATACGTTATACGTTATACGTTATACGTTATACGTTATACGTTATACGTTATACGTTATACGCTATACGTTCTACGTTCTACGTTCTACGTTATACGTTATACGTTATACGTTATACGTAATACGTTATTTGTTATAGGTTATACGTTATACGTTATACGTTATACGTTATACGTTATACGTTATACGTTATACGTTATACGTTATACGTTATACGTTATACGTTATACGTATTACGTTATACGTTATACGTTATACGTTATACGTTATACGTTATACTTTATACGGTATACGTTATACGTTACACGTTATACGTTATACGTTATACGTTACACGTTATACGTTATACGTTATACGTTATACGTTATACGTTATACGTTATACGTTATACGTTATACGTTATACGTTACACGTTAAAAGTTATACGTTATACGTTATACATTATACGTTATACGGCATAAGTTCTAGGATATGCGTTATAGATTATATGTTATACGTTATACGTTATACGTAATACGTTATACGTTATACGTTATACGTTACACGGTATACGTTATACGTTATCCGTTATACGTTATACGTTATACGTTATACGTTATACGTATTACGTTATACGTTATACGTTATACGTTATACGTTATACGTTATACTTTATACGGTATACGTTATACGTTACACGTTATACGTTATACGTTATACGTTATACGTTATACGTTATACGTTATACGTTATACGTTATACGTTATTCAGCATAAGTCCTAGGATATGCGTTATACATTATATGTTATACGTTATACGTTAAACGTTATACGTTATACGATATACGTTATACGCTATACGTTATACGTCATGGGTTATACGTTATTAGTTATACGGTATACGTAATATGTAATACGTTATACGTTATACGTTATACGTTATAGGTTATACGTTATACGTTATACGTCATACGTTATACGTTGTACTTTATACGTTATACGTTATACGTTATACGATATACGTTATACGTTGTACGTTATACGTTATACGTTATACGTTATACGTTACACGTTATACGTTACACGTTATACGTTATACGGTATACGTTAGACGTTATACGTTACACGTTATACGTTATGCGTTATACGTTATACGTTATACGTTATACGTTATACGTATTACGTTATAGGTTATACGTTATACGTTATAGGTTATACGTTATACGTTATACGTTATACATTATACGTTGTACGTTATACGTTACACGTTATACGTTATACGTTATACGATATACGTTATACGTTATGCGTTATACGTTATACGTTATACGTTATACGTTATACGTTATACGTTATACGTTATACGTTACACGTTATACGTTACACGTTATACGTTATACGTTATACGTTATACGTTATACGTTATACGTTATACGTTATACGTTATACGTTATACGTTACACGTTAAAAGTTATACGTTATACGTTATACATTATACGTTATACGGCATAAGTTCTAGGATATGCGTTATAGATTATATGTTATACGTTATACGTTATACGTAATACGTTATACGTTATACGTTATACGTTACACGGTATACGTTATACGTTATCCGTTATACGTTATACGTTATACGTTATACGTTATACGTATTACGTTATACGTTATACGTTATACGTTATACGTTATACGTTATACGTTATACTTTATACGGTATACGTTATACGTTACACGTTATACGTTATACGTTATACGTTATACGTTATACGTTATACGTTATACGTTATACGTTATTCAGCATAAGTCCTAGGATATGCGTTATACATTATATGTTATACGTTATACGTTAAACGTTATACGTTATACGATATACGTTATACGCTATACGTTATACGTCATGGGTTATACGTTATTAGTTATACGGTATACGTAATATGTAATACGTTGTACGTTATACGTTATACGTTATAGGTTATACGTTATACGTTATACGTCATACGTTATACGTTGTACTTTATACGTTATACGTTATACGTTATACGATATACGTTATACGTTGTACGTTATACGTTATACGTTATACGTTATACGTTACACGTTATACGTTATACGTTATACGTTATACGTTATACGTTATACGTTATACGTTATACGTTATACGTTATACGTTATACGTTATACGTTACACGTTATACGTTAAAAGTTATACGTTATATGTTATACATTATACGTTATACGGCATAAGTTCTAGGATATGCGTTATAGATTATATGTTATACGTTATACGTAATACGTTATACGTTATACGTTATACGTTACACGGTATACGTTATACGTTATCCGTTATACGTTATACGTTATACGTTATACGTTATACGTATTACGTTATACGTTATACGTTACACGTTATACGTTATACGTTATACTTTATACGGTATACGTTATACGTTACACGTTATACGTTATACGTTATACGTTATACGTTATACGTTATACGTTACACGTTATACGTTATTCAGCATAAGTCCTAGGATATGCGTTATACATTATATGTTATACGTTATACGTTAAACGTTATACGTTATACGATATACGTTATACGCTATACGTTATACGTCATACGTTACACGTTATACGTTATACGGTATACGTTATACGTTATACGTTATACGTTATACGTTATACGTTATGCTTTATACGTTATACGTTATACGTTATACGTATTACGTTATAGCTTATACGTTATACGTTATAGGTTATACGTTATACGTTATACGTTATACATTATACGTTGTACGTTATACGTTATACGTTATACGTTATACGTTATACGATATACGTTATAAGTTATATGTTATAGGTTATACGTAATACGTTATACGTTATACGATATACGTTATACGTTATACGTTCTACGTTATACGTTATACGTTCTACGTTATACGTTATACGTTATACGTTATACGTTATACGTTATACGTTATACGTTATACGTTATACGTTATACGTTATACGTTATACGTTATACGTTATACGTTACACGTTATACGTTATACGTTATACGCTATACGTTATACGTTATACGTTATTCGTTATACGTTATACGTTATACGCTATACGTTATACGTTCTACGTTCTACGTTATATGTTATACGTTATACGTTATACGTTATACGTTATACGTTATACGTTATACGTTATACGTTATACGTTATACGTTATACGTTATACGTTATACGTTATACGTTATACGTTATACGTTATACGTTATACGTTATAC
Source organism: Ptiloglossa arizonensis (assembly GCF_051014685.1). Lineage (NCBI taxonomy): Eukaryota > Metazoa > Arthropoda > Insecta > Hymenoptera > Colletidae > Ptiloglossa > Ptiloglossa arizonensis. Next base: position 61,572 of record NW_027479147.1, on the reverse strand, counting down.
GTTATACGTATTACGTTATAGGATATACGTTATACGTTATAGGTTATAAGTTATACGTTATACGTTATACATTATACGTTGTACGTTATACGTTATACGTTATACGTTATACGTTATACGATATACGTTATACGTTATACGTTATACGTTATACGTTATACGTATTACGTTATAGCTTATACGTTATACGTTATAGGTTATACGTTATACGTTATACGTTATACATTATACGTTGTACGTTATACGTTATACGTTATACGTTATACGTTATACGATATACGTTATAAGTTATATGTTATAGGTTATACGTAATACGTTATACGTTATACGTTATACGTTATACGTTATACGTTCTACGTTATACGTTATACGTTCTACGTTATACGTTATACGTTATACGTTATACGTTATACGTTATACGTTATACGTTATACGTTATACGTTATACGTTATACGTTATACGTTATACGTTATACGTTATACGTTATACGATATACGTTATAAGTTATATGTTATAGGTTATACGTAATACGTTATACGTTATACGTTACACGTTATACGTTAAAAGTTATACGTTATACGTTATACATTATACGTTATACGGCATAAGTTCTAGGATATGCGTTATAGATTATATGTTATACGTTATACGTAATTCGTTATACGTTATACGTTATACGTTACACGGTATACGTTATACGTTATCCGTTATACGTTATACGTTATACGTTATACGTTATACGTATTACGTTATACGTTATACGTTACACGTTATACGTTATACGTTATACTTTATACGTTATACGTTACACGTTATACGTTAAAAGTTATACGTTATACGTTATACATTATACGTTATACGGCATAAGTTCTAGGATATGCGTTATAGATTATATGTTATACGTTATACGTAATACGTTATACGTTATACGTTATACGTTACACGGTATACGTTATACGTTATCCGTTATACGTTATACGTTATACGTTATACGTTATACGTATTACGTTTTACGTTATACGTTACACGTTATACGTTATACGTTATACTTTATACGGTATACGTTATACGTTACACGTTATACGTTATACGTTATACGTTATACGTTATACGTTATACGTTATACGTTATACGTTATACGTTATTCAGCGTAAGTCCTAGGATATGCGTTATACATTATATGTTATACGTTATACGTTAAACATTATACGTTATACGATATACGTTATACGCTATACGTTATACGTCATACGTTACACGTTATACGTTATACGGTATACGTTATACGTTACACGTTATACGTTACACGTTATACGTTATACGGTATACGTTATACGTTATACGTTATACGTTATACGTTATACGTTATGCTTTATACGTTATACGTTATACGTTATACGTATTACGTTATAGCTTATACGTTATACGTTATAGGTTATACGTTATACGTTATACGTTATACATTATACGTTGTACGTTATACGTTATACGTTATACGTTATACGTTATACGATATACGTTATAAGTTATATGTTATAGGTTATACGTAATACGTTATACGTTATACGTTATACGTTATACGTTATACGTTCTACGTTATACGTTATACGTTCTACGTTATACGTTATACGTTATACGTTATACGTTATACGTTATACGTTATACGTTATACGTTATACGTTATACGTTATACGTTATACGTTATACGTTATACGTTATACGTTATACGTTATACGTTATACGTTATACGTTATACGTTATACGTATTACGTTATAGGCTATACGTTATACGTTATAGGTTATAAGTTATACGTTATACGTTATACATTATACGTTGTACGTTATACGTTATACGTTATACGTTATACGTTATACGATATACGTTATACGTTATACGTTATACGTTATACGTTATACGTTATACGTTATACGTTATACGTTATACGTTATACGTTATACGCTATACGTTATACGTTCTACGTTCTACGTTATATGTTATACGTTATACGTTATACGTTATACGTTATACGTTATACGTTATACGTTATACGTTATACGTTATACGTTATACGTTATACGTTATACGTTATACGTTATACGTTATACGTTATACGTTATACGTATTACGTTATAGGTTATACGTTATACGTTATAGGTTATAAGTTATACGTTATACGTTATACATTATACGTTGTACGTTATACGTTATACGTATTACGTTATACGTTATACGTTATACGTTATACGTTATACGTTATACGTTATACGTTATGCGATATACGTTAAACGGTATACGTTATACGTTATACGTTGTACGTTATACGTTATACGTTATACGTTATACGTTATACGTTATACGTTATACGTTATACGTAATACGTTATTTGTTATAGGTTGTACGTTATACGTTATACGTTATACGTTATACGTTATACGTTATACGTTATACGTTATACGTTATACGTTATACGTTATACGTTATACGTTATACGTTATACGTTATACGTTATACGTTATACGTTATACGCTATACGTTCTACGTTCTACGTTCTACGTTATACGTTATACGTTATACGTTATACTTTATACGGTATACGTTATACGTTACACGTTATACGTTATACGTTATACGTTATACGTTATACGTTATACGTTATACGTTATACATTATACATTATACGGTATACGTTATACGTTATACGTTATACGTTATACGTTATACGTTATACGTTATACGTTATACGGTATACGTTATACGTTATACGTTATACGTTATACGTTATACGTTATACGTTATACGTTATACGTTATACGTTATACGTTATACGTTATTCAGCATAAGTCCTAGGATATGCGTTATACATTATATGTTATACGTTATACGTTAAACGTTATACGTTATACGATATACGTTATACGCTATACGTTATACGTCATACGTTACACGTTATACGTTATACGGTATACGTTATACGTTATACGTTATACGTTATACGTTATACGTATTACGTTATACGTTATACGTTATACGTTATACGTTATACGTTATACTTTATACGGTATACGTTATACGTTACACGTTATACGTTATACGTTATACGTTATACGTTATACGTTATACGTTATACGTTATACGTTATACGTTATACGTTATTCAGCATAAGTCCTAGGATATGCGTTATACATTATATGTTATACGTTATACGTTAAACGTTATACGTTATACGATATACGTTATACGCTATACGTTATACGTCATACGTTACACGTTATACGTTATACGGTATACGTTATACGTTATACGTTATACGTTATACGTTATGCTTTATACGTTATACGTTATACGTTATACGTATTACGTTATAGCTTATACGTTATACGTTATAGGTTATACGTTATACGTTATACGTTATACATTATACGTTATACGGCATAAGTTCTAGGATATGCGTTATAGATTATATGTTATACGTTATACGTAATTCGTTATACGTTATACGTTATACGTTACACGGTATACGTTATACGTTATCCGTTATACGTTATACGTTATACGTTATACGTTATACGTATTACGTTATACGTTATACGTTACACGTTATACGTTATACGTTATACTTTATACGTTATACGTTACACGTTATACGTTAAAAGTTATACGTTATACGTTATACATTATACGTTATACGGCATAAGTTCTAGGATATGCGTTATAGATTATATGTTATACGTTATACGTAATACGTTATACGTTATACGTTATACGTTACACGGTATACGTTATACGTTATCCGTTATACGTTATACGTTATACGTTATACGTTATACGTATTACGTTTTACGTTATACGTTACACGTTATACGTTATACGTTATACTTTATACGGTATACGTTATACGTTACACGTTATACGTTATACGTTATACGTTATACGTTATACGTTATACGTTATACGTTATACGTTATACGTTATTCAGCGTAAGTCCTAGGATATGCGTTATACATTATATGTTATACGTTATACGTTAAACATTATACGTTATACGATATTCGTTATACGCTATACGTTATACGTCATACGTTACACGTTATACGTTATACGGTATACGTTATACGTTACACGTTATACGTTACACGTTATACGTTATACGGTATACGTTATACGTTATACGTTATACGTTATACGTTATACGTTATGCTTTATACGTTATACGTTATACGTTATACGTATTACGTTATAGCTTATACGTTATACGTTATAGGTTATACGTTATACGTTATACGTTATACATTATACGTTGTACGTTATACGTTATACGTTATACGTTATACGTTATACGATATACGTTATAAGTTATATGTTATATGTTATACGTAATACGTTATACGTTATACGTTATACGTTATACGTTATACGTTCTACGTTATACGTTATACGTTCTACGTTATACGTTATACGTTATACGTTATACGTTATACGTTATACGTTATACGTTATACGTTATACGTTATACGTTATACGTTATACGTTATACGTTATACGTTATACGTTATACGTTATACGTTATACGTTATACGTTATACGTTATACGTTATACGTATTACGTTATAGGCTATACGTTATACGTTATAGGTTATAAGTTATACGTTATACGTTATACATTATACGTTGTACGTTATACGTTATACGTTATACGTTATACGTTATACGATATACGTTATACGTTATACGTTATACGTTATACGTTATACGTTATACGTTATACGTTATACGTTATACGTTATACGTTATACGCTATACGTTATACGTTCTACGTTCTACGTTATATGTTATACGTTATACGTTATACGTTATACGTTATACGTTATACGTTATACGTTATACGTTATACGTTATACGTTATACGTTATACGTTATACGTTATACGTTATACGTTATACGTTATACGTTATACGTATTACGTTATAGGTTATACGTTATACGTTATAGGTTATAAGTTATACGTTATACGTTATACATTATACGTTGTACGTTATACGTTATACGTATTACGTTATACGTTATACGTTATACGTTATACGTTATACGTTATACGTTATACGTTATGCGATATACGTTAAACGGTATACGTTATACGTTATACGTTGTACGTTATACGTTATACGTTATACGTTATACGTTATACGTTATACGTTATACGTTATACGTAATACGTTATTTGTTATAGGTTGTACGTTATACGTTATACGTTATACGTTATACGTTATACGTTATACGTTATACGTTATACGTTATACGTTATACGTTATACGTTATACGTTATACGTTATACGTTATACGTTATACGTTATACGTTATACGCTATACGTTCTACGTTCTACGTTCTACGTTATACGTTATACGTTATACGTTATACTTTATACGGTATACGTTATACGTTACACGTTATACGTTATACGTTATACGTTATACGTTATACGTTATACGTTATACGTTATACATTATACATTATACGGTATACGTTATACGTTATACGTTATACGTTATACGTTATACGTTATACGTTATACGTTATACGGTATACGTTATACGTTATACGTTATACGTTATACGTTATACGTTATACGTTATACGTTATACGTTATACGTTATACGTTATACGTTATTCAGCATAAGTCCTAGGATATGCGTTATACATTATATGTTATACGTTATACGTTAAACGTTATACGTTATACGATATACGTTATACGCTATACGTTATACGTCATACGTTACACGTTATACGTTATACGGTATACGTTATACGTTATACGTTATACGTTATACGTTATACGTATTACGTTATACGTTATACGTTATACGTTATACGTTATACGTTATACTTTATACGGTATACGTTATACGTTACACGTTATACGTTATACGTTATACGTTATACGTTATACGTTATACGTTATACGTTATACGTTATACGTTATACGTTATTCAGCATAAGTCCTAGGATATGCGTTATACATTATATGTTATACGTTATACGTTAAACGTTATACGTTATACGATATACGTTATACGCTATACGTTATACGTCATACGTTACACGTTATACGTTATACGGTATACGTTATACGTTATACGTTATACGTTATACGTTATGCTTTATACGTTATACGTTATACGTTATACGTATTACGTTATAGCTTATACGTTATACGTTATAGGTTATACGTTATACGTTATACGTTATACATTATACGTTGTACGTTATACGTTATACGTTATACGTTATACGTTATACGATATACGTTATACGTTATATGTTATAGGTTATACGTAATACGTTATACGTTATACGTTATACGTTATACGTTATACGTTCTACGTTATACGTTATACGTTCTACGTTATACGTTATACGTTATACGTTATACGTTATACGTTATACGTTATACGTTATACGTTATACGTTATACGTTATACGTTATACGTTATACGTTATACGTTATACGTTATACGTTATACGCTATACGTTATACGTTATACGTTATACGTTATACGTTATACGTTATACGCTATACGTTATACGTTCTACGTTCTACGTTATACGTTATACGTTATACGTTATACGTTATACGTTATACGTTATACGTTATACGTTATACGTTATACGTTATACGTTATACGTTATACGTTATACGTTATACGTTATACGTAATACGTTATTTGTTATAGGTTATACGTTATACGTTATACGTCATACGTTATACGTTATACGTTATACGTTATACGTTATACGTTATACGTTATACGTTATACGTTATACGTTATACGTTATACGTTATACATTATACATTATACGGTATACGTTATTCGTTATACGTTATACGTTATACGTTATACGTTATACGTTATACGTTATACGTTATACGTTATACGTTATACGTTATACGTTATACGTAATACGTTATTTGTTATAGGTTATACGTTATACGTTATACGTTATACGTTATACGTTATACGTTATACGCTATACGTTATACGTTATACGTTATACGTTATACGCTATACGTTATACGTTCTACGTTCTACGTTATACGTTATACGTTATACGTTATACGTTATACGTTATACGTTATGCGTTATACGTTATACGTTATACGTTATACGTTATACGTTATACGTTATACGTATTACGTTATACGTTATACGTTATACGTTAAAAGTTATACGTTATACGTTATACGTTATACGTTATACGTTATACGTTATACGTAATACGTTATTTGTTATAGGTTATACGTTATACGTTATACGTCATACGTTATACGTTATACGTTATACGTTATACGTTATACGTTATACGTTATACGTTATACGTTATGCGATATACGTTAAACGGTATACGTTATACGTTATACGTTGTACGTTATACGTTATACGTTATACGTTATACGTTATACGTTATACGTTATACGTTATACGTAATACGTTATTTGTTATAGGTTGTACGTTATACGTTATACGTTATACGTTATACGTTATACGTTATACGTTATACGTTATACGTTATACGTTATACGTTATACGTTATACGTTATACGTTATACGTTATACGTTATACGTTATACGTTATACGCTATACGTTCTACGTTCTACGTTCTACGTTATACGTTATACGTTATACGTTATACGTAATACGTTATTTGTTATAGGTTATACGTTATACGTTATACGTTATACGTTATACGTTAAACGTTATACGTTATACGTTATACGTTATACGTTATACGTTATACGTTATGCGATATACGTTAAACGGTATACGTTATACGTTATACGTTGTACGTTATACGTTATACGTTATACGTTATACGTTATACGTTATACGTTATACGTTATACGTTATACGTTACACGTTATACGTTATACGTTATACGTTATACGTTATACGTTATACGTTATACGTTATACGTTATACGTTATACGTTATACGTTATACATTATACATTATACGGTATACGTTATACGTTATACGTTATACGTTATACGTTATACGTTATACGTTATACGTTATACGTTATACGTTATACGTTATACGTTATACGTTATACGTTATACGTTATACGTAATACGTTATTTGTTATAGGTTATACGTTATACGTTATACGTTATACGTTATACGTTATACGTTATACGCTATACGTTATACGTTATACGTTATACGTTATACGCTATACGTTATACGTTCTACGTTCTACGTTATACGTTATACGTTATACGTTATACGTTATACGTTATACGTTATGCGTTATACGTTATACGTTATACGTTATACGTTATACGTTATACGTTATACGTATTACGTTATACGTTATACGTTATACGTTAAAAGTTATACATTATACGTTATACGTTATACGTTATACGTTATGCGTTATACGTTATACGTTACACGTTATACGTTATACGTTATACGTTATACGTTATACGTTATACGTTATACGTTATACGTTATACGTTATTCAGCCTAAGTTCTAGGATATGCGTTTTACATTATATGTTATACGTTATAGGTTAAACGTTATACGTTATACGATATACGTTATACGCTATACGTTAGACGTTATACGTTACACGTTATACGTTATACGGTATACGTTAGACGTTATACGTTACACGTTATACGTTATGCGTTATACGTTATACGTTATACGTTATACGTTATACGTATTACGTTATAGGTTATACGTTATACGTTATAGGTTGTACGTTATACGTTATACGTTATACATTATACGTTGTACGTTATACGTTACACGTTATACGTTATACGTTATACGATATACGTTATACGTTATGCGTTATACGTTATACGTTATACGTTATACGTTATACGTTATACGTTATACGTTATACGTTATACGTTATACGTTACACGTTATACGTTATACGTTATACGTTATACGTTATACGTTATACGTTATACGTTATACGTTATACGTTATACGTTACACGTTAAAAGTTATACGTTATACGTTATACATTATACGTTATACGGCATAAGTTCTAGGATATGCGTTATAGATTATATGTTATACGTTATACGTAATACGTTATACGTTATACGTTATACGTTACACGGTATACGTTATACGTTATCCGTTATACGTTATACGTTATACGTTATACGTTATACGTATTACGTTATACGTTATACGTTATACGTTATACGTTATACGTTATACTTTATACGGTATACGTTATACGTTACACGTTATACGTTATACGTTATACGTTATACGTTATACGTTATACGTTATACGTTATACGTTATTCCGCATAAGTCCTAGGATATGCGTTATACATTATATGTTATACGTTATACGTTAACGTTATACGTTATACGATATACGTATACGCTATACGTTATACGTCATGGGTTATACGTTATTAGTTATACGGTATACGTAATATGTAATACGTTATACGTTATACGTTATACGTTATAGGTTATACGTTATACGTTATACGTCATACGTTATACGTTGTACTTTATACGTTATACGTTATACGTTATACGATATACGTTATACGTTGTACGTTATACGTTATACGTTATACGTCATAGGTCTTACGTTATACGTTATACGTTATACGGTATACGTAATATGTAATACGTTATACGTTATACGTTACACGTCATACGTTATACGTCATAGGTCTTACGTTATACGTTATACGTTATACGGTATACGTAATATGTAACACGTTATACGTTATACGTTACACGTTATACGTTATACGTCATAGGTCTTACGTTATATGTTATACGATATACGGTATACGTTATACGTTATACGTTATATGTTATACGTTATAAGTTATACGTTATACGTTATACGTTATACGTTATACGTTATACGGTATACGTAATATGTAATACGTTATACGTATACGTTATACGTTATACGTTATACGTTATACGTTATACGTTATACGTTATACGTTATACGTTATACGTTATACGTTATACGTTATACGTTATACGTTATACGTTATACGTTATACGTTATACGTTATACGTTATACGTTATACGTTATACGTTATACGTTATACGTTATACGTAATACGTTATTTGTTATAGGTTATACATTATACGTTTATACGTTATACGCGTTATACGTTATACGTTATACGTTATACGTTATCCGTTATACGTTATACGTTATACGTTATGCGATATACGTTAAACGGTATACGTATACGTTAATACGTTGTACGCTTATACGTTATACGTTATACGTTATACGTTATACGTTATACGTTATACGTTATACTTTATACGGTATACGTTATAAGTTACACGTTATACGTTTATACGTTATACGTTATACGTTATACGTTATACGTTATACGTTATACGTTATACGTTATAACGTTATACGTTATACGTTATACGTTATACATTATACGGTATACGTTATACGTTATACGTTATACGTTATACGTTATACGTTTTACGTTATACGTTATACGTCATACGTTATACGTTATACGTTATACGTTATACGCTATACGTTATTACGTTTCTACGTTTCTACGTTATACGTTATACGTTATACGTTATACGTTATACGTTATACGTTATACGTTATACGTTATACGTTATACGTTATACGTTATACGTTATACGTTATACGTTATACGTTATACGTTATAGCTTATACGTTATACGCTATACGTTATACGTTATACGTTATACGTTATACGTTATACGTTATACGCTATACGTTATCCGTTCTACGTTCTACGTTATACGTATACGTTATACGTTATACGTTATACGTTATACGTTATACGTTATACGTTATACGTTATACGTTATACGTTATACGTTATACGTTATACGTTATACGTTATACGTATTACGTTATACGTTATAACGTTATACGTTAAAAGTTATACATTATACGTTATAGGTTATACGTTATACGTTATGCGTTATACGTTATACGTTATACGTTATACGTTATACGTTATACGTTATACGTTATACGTTATACGTTATACGTTATACGTTATACGTTATACGTTATACGTTATACGTTATACGTAATACGTTATTTGTTATAGGTTATACGTTATACGTTATACGTTATACGTTATACGTTATACGTTATACGTTGTACGTTTACGTTATACGTTATACGTTATACGTTATACTTATACGTTATACGTTATACTTTATACGGTATACGTTATACGTTACACGTTATACGTTATACGTTATACGTTATACGTTATACGTTATACGTTATACGTTATACGTTATACGTTATACGTTATACGTTATACGTTATACATATACTGTATACGTTATACGTTATACGTTATACGTTATACGTTATACGTTATACGTCATACGTTATACGTTATACGTTATACGTTATACGTTATACGTATTACGTTATACGTTATACGTTATACGTTAAAAGTTATACATTATACGTTATACGTTATACGTTATACGTTATGCGTTATACGTTATACGTTATACGTTATACGTTATGCGTTATACGTTATACGTTATACGTTATACGTTATACGTTATACTTTTATACGGTATACGTTATACGTTATACGTTAATACGTTATACGTTTATACGTTTTACGTTATACGTTATACGTTATACGTTATACGTTATACGTTATACGTTATACGTTATACGTTATACGTTATACGTTATACGTTATACGTTATACGTTATACGTATACGTTATACGTTATACGTTATACGTTATACGTTATAACGTTATACGTTATACGTTATACGTTATACGTTATACGTAATACGTTATTTGTTATAGGTTATACGTTATACGTTATACGTTATACGTTAAAAGTTATATATTATACGTTATACGTTATACGTTATACGTTATGCGTTATACGTTATACGTATACGTTATACGTTATACGTTATACGTTATACGTTATACGTTATACGTTATACGTTATACGTTATACGTTATACGTTATACGTTATACGTATACGTTATACGTTATACGTTATACGTTATACGTTATTTGTTATAGGTTATACGTTATACGTTATACGTTATACGTTATACGTTATACGTTTATAACGTTATACGTTATACGTTATACGTTATACGTATACGTTATACGTTATACGTTATCATATACGTTAAACGGTATACGTTATACGTATACGTTGTACGTTATACGTTACACGTTACACGTTATACGTTATACGTTATACGTTATACGTTATACGTTATACGTTATACGTTATTCAGCATAAGTTCTAGGATATGCGTTATACATTATATGTTATACGTTATACGTAAACGTTATACGTTATACGATATACGTTATACGCTATACGTTATACGTCATACGTTACACGTTATACGTTATACGGTATACGTTATACGTTATACGTTATACGTTATACGTTATACGTTATGCTTTATACGTTATACGTTATACGTTATACGTATTACGTTATAGCTTATACGTTATACGTTATAGGTTATACGTTATACGTTATACCTTATACGTTGTACGTTATACGTTATACGTTATACGTTATACGTTATACGATATACGTTATACGTTATATGTTATAGGTTATACGTAATACGTTATACGTTATACGTTATACGTTATACGTTATACGTTATACGTTCTACGTTATACGTTATACGTTCTACGTTATACGTTATACGTTATACGTTATACGTTATACGTTATACGTTATACGTTATACGTTATACGTTATACGTTATACGTTATACGTTATACGTTATACGTTATACGTTATACGTTATACGTTATACGTTATACGTTATACGCTATACGCTATACGTTATACGTTATACGTTATACGTTATACGTTATACGTTATACGCTATACGTTATACGTTCTACGTTCTACGTTATACGTTATACGTTATACGTTATACGTTATACGTTATACGTTATACGTTATACGTTATACGTTATACGTTATACGTTATACGTTATACGTTATACGTTATACGTTATATGTTATACGTATTACGTTATACGTTATACGTTATACGTTAAAAGTTATACATTATACGTTATACGTTATACGTTATACGTTATGCGTTATGCGTTATACGTTATACGTTATACGTTATACGTTATACGTTATACGTTATACGTTATACGTTATACGTTATACGTTATACGTTATACGTTATACGTTATACGTTATACGTTATACGTTATACGTTATACGTTATACGTTATACGTTATACGTTATACGTTATACTTTATACGGTATACGTTATACGTTACACGTTATACGTTATACGTTATACGTTATACGTTATACGTTATACGTTATACGTTATACGTTATTCAGCATAAGTTCTAGGATATGCGTTATACATTATATGTTATACGTTATACGTTAAACGTTAAACGTTATACGTTATACGATATACGTTATACGCTATACGTTATACGTCATACGTTACACGTTATACGTTATACGGTATACGTTATACGTTATACGTTATACGTTATACGTTATGCTTTATACGTTATACGTTATACGTTATACGTTTTACGTTATAGCTTATACGTTATACGTTATTGGTTATACGTTATACGTTATACGTTATACATTATACGTTGTACGTTATACGTTATACGTTATACGTTATACGTTATACGTTATACGATATACATTATACGTTATATGTTATAGGTTATACGTAATACGTTATACGTTATACGTTATACGTTATACGTTATACGTTCTACGTTATACGTTATACGTTCTACGTTCTACGTTATACGTTATACGTTATACGTTATACGTTATACGTTATACGTTATACGTTATACGTTATACGTTATACGTTATACGTTATACGTTATACGTTATACGTAATACGTTATTTGTTATAGGTTATACGTTATACGTTATACGTTATACGTTATACGTTATACGTTATACGTTATACGTTATACGTTATACGTTATACGTTATACATTATGCGATATACGTTAAACGGTATACGTTATACGTTATACGTTGTACGTTATACGTTTTACGTTATACGTTATACGTTATACGTTATACGTTATACGTTATACGTTATACGTTATACTTTATACGGTATACGTTATGCGTTACAGGTTATACGTTATACGTTATACGTTATACGTTATACGTTATACTTTATACGGTATACGTTATACGTTACACGTTATACGTTATACGTTATACGTTATACGTTATACGTTATACGTTATACGTTATACGTTATACGTTATTCAGCATAAGTTCTAGGATATGCGTTATACATTATATGTTATACGTTATACGTTAAACGTTATACGTTATACGATATACGTTATACGCTATACGTTATACGTCATACGTTACACGTTATACGTTATACGGTATACGTTATACGTTATACGTTATACGTTATACGTTATGCTTTATACGTTATACGTTATACGTTATACGTATTACGTTATAGCTTATACGTTATACGTTATTGGGTATACGTTATACGTTATACGTTATACCTTATACGTTGTACGTTATACGTTATACGTTATACGTTATACGTTATACGATATACGTTATACGTTATATGTTATAGGTTATACGTAATACGTTATACGTTATACGTTATACGTTATACGCTATACGTTATACGTTATACGTTATACGTTATACGTTATACGTTATACGCTATACGTTATACGTTCTACGTTCTACGTTATACGTTATACGTTATACGTTATACGTTATACGTTATACGTTATACGTTATACGTTATACGTTATACGTTATACGTTATACGTTATACGTTATACGTTATACGTTATATGTTATACGTATTACGTTATACGTTATACGTTATACGTTAAAAGTTATACATTATACGTTATACGTTATACGTTATACGTTATGCGTTATGCGTTATACGTTATACGTTATACGTTATACGTTATACGTTATACGTTATACGTTATACGTTATACGTTATACGTTATACGTTATACGTTATACGTTATACGTTATACGTTATACGTTATACGTTATACGTTATACGTTATACGTTATACGTTATACGTTATACGTTATACGTTATACTTTATACGGTATACGTTATACGTTACACGTTATACGTTATACGTTATACGTTATACGTTATACGTTATACGTTATACGTTATACGTTATACGTTATTCAGCATAAGTTCTAGGATATGCGTTATACATTATATGTTATACGTTATACGTTAAACGTTATACGTTATACGATATACGTTATACGCTATACGTTATACGTCATACGTTACACGTTATACGTTATACGGTATACGTTATACGTTATACGTTATACGTTATACGTTATGCTTTATACGTTATACGTTATACGTTATACGTATTACGTTATAGCTTATACGTTATACGTTATAGGTTATACGTTATACGTTATACGTTATACATTATACGTTGTACGTTATACGTTATACGTTATACGTTATACGTTATACGATATACATTATACGTTATATGTTATAGGTTATACGTAATACGTTATACGTTATACGTTATACGTTATACGTTATACGTTCTACGTTATACGTTATACGTTCTACGTTATACGTTATACGTTATACGTTATACGTTATACGTTATACGTTATACGTTATACGTTATACGTTATACGTTATACGTTATACGTTATACGTTATACGTAATACGTTATTTGTTATAGGTTATACGTTATACGTTATACGTTATACGTTATACGTTATACGTTATACGTTATACGTTATACGTTATACGTTATACGTTATACATTATGCGATATACGTTAAACGGTATACGTTATACGTTATACGTTGTACGTTATACGTTATACGTTATACGTTATACGTTATACGTTATACGTTATACGTTATACTTTATACGGTATACGTTATACGTTACACGTTATACGTTATACGTTATACGTTATACGTTATACGTTATACGTTATACGTTATACGTTATACGTTATACGTTATACGTTATACGTTATACGTTATACGTTATACATTATACGGTATACGTTATACGTTATACGTTATACGTTATACGTTATACGTTATACGTCATACGTTATACGTTATACGTTATACGTTATACGTTATACGTTATACGTTAAAAGTTATACCTTATACGTTATACGTTATACGTTATACGTTATGCGTTATACGTTATACGTTATACGTTATACGTTATACGTTATACGTTATACGTTATACGTTATACTTTATACGGTATACGTTATACGTTATACGTTATACGTTATACGTTATACGTTATACGTTATACGTTATACGTTATACGTTATACGTTATACGTTATACGTTATACGTTATACGTTATACGTTATACGTTATACGTTATACGTTATACGTTATACGTTATACGTTATACGTTATACGTTATACGTTTTACGTTATACGTTATACGTCATACGTTATACGTTATACGTTGTACGTAATACGTTATTTGTTATAGGTTATACGTTATACGTTATACGTTATACGTTAAAAGTTATACATTATACGTTATACGTTATACGTTATACGTTATGCGTTATACGTTATACGTTATACGTTATACGTTATACGTTATACGTTATACGTTATACGTTATACGTTATACGTTATACGTTATACGTTATACGTTATACGTTATACGTTATACGTTATACGTTATACGTTATACGTTATACGTTATACGTAATACGTTATTTGTTATAGGTTATACGTTATACGTTATACGTTATACGTTATACGTTATACGTTATACGTTATACGTTATACGTTATACGTTATACGTTATACGTTATGCGATATACGTTAAACGGTATACGTTATACGTTATACGATATACGTTATACGTTATATGTTATAGGTTATACGTAATACGTTATACGTTATACGTTATACGTTATACGCTATACGTTATACGTTATACGTTATACGTTATACGTTATACGTTATACGCTATACGTTATACGTTCTACGTTCTACGTTATACGTTATACGTTATACGTTATACGTTATACGTTATACGTTATACGTTATACGTTATACGTTATACGTTATACGTTATACGTTATACGTTATACGTTATACGTTATATGTTATACGTATTACGTTATACGTTATACGTTATACGTTAAAAGTAATACATTATACGTTATACGTTATACGTTATACGTTATGCGTTATGCGTTATACGTTATACGTTATACGTTATACGTTATACGTTATACGTTTATACGTTATACGTTATACGTTATACGTTATACGTTATACGTTATACGTTATACGTTATACGTTATACGTTATACGTTATACGTTATACGTTATACGTTATACGTTATACGTTTTACGTTATACTTTATACGGTATACGTTATACGTTACACGTTATACGTTATACGTTATACGTTATACGTTATACGTTATACGTTATACGTTATACGTTATACGTTATTCAGCTTAAGTTCTAGGATATGCGTTATACATTATATGTTATACGTTATACGTTAAACGTTATACGTTATACGATATACGTTATACGCTATACGTTATACGTCATACGTTACACGTTATACGTTATACGGTATACGTTATACGTTATACGTTATACGTTATACGTTATGCTTTATACGTTATACGTTATACGTTATACGTATTACGTTATAGCTTATACGTTATACGTTATAGGTTATACGTTATACGTTATACGTTATACATTATACGTTGTACGTTATACGTTATACGTTATACGTTATACGTTATACGGATATACGTTATACGTTATATGTTATAGGTTATACGTAATACGTTATACGTTATACGTTATACGTTATACGTTATACGTTCTACGTTATACGTTATACGTTCTACGTTATACGTTATACGTTATACGTTATACGTTATACGTTATACGTTATACGTTAATACGTTATACGTTATACGTTATACGTTATACGTTATACGTAATACGTTATTTGTTATAGGTTATACGTTATACGTTATACGTTATACGTTATACGTTATACGTTATACGTTATACGTTATACGTTATACGTTATACGTTATACGTTATACGTTATACATTATGCGATATACGTTAAACGGTATACGTTATACGTTATACGTTGTACGTTATACGTTATACGTTATTATACGTTATACGTATACGTTATACGTTATACGTTATACTTTATACGGTATACGTTATACGTTACACGTTATACGTTATACGTTATACGTTATACGTTATACGTTATACGTTATACGTTATACGTTATACGTTATACGTTATACGTTATACGTTATACGTTATACATTATACGGTATACGTTATACGTTATACGATATACGTTATACGTTATACGTTATACGTCATACGTTATACGTTATACGTTATACGTTATACGTTATACGTTATACGTTATACGTTAAAAGTTATACATTATACGTTATACGTTATACGTTATACGTTATGCGTTATACGTTATACGTTATACGTTATACGTTATACGTTATACGTTATACGTTATACGTTATACTTTATACGGTATACGTTATACGTTATACGTTATACGTTATACGTTATACGTTATACGTTATACGTTATACGTTATACGTTATACGTTATACGTTATACGTTATACGTTATACGTTATACGTTATACGTTAACGTTATACGTTATACGTTATACGTTATACGTTATACGTTATACGTTATACGTTATACGTTATACGTAATACGTTATTTGTTATAGGTTATACGTTATACGTTATACGTTATACGTTATACGTTATACGTTATACGTTATACGTTATACGTTATACGTTATACGTTATGCGATATACGTTAAACGGTATACGTTTATACGTTATACGTTGTACGTTATACGTTATACGTTTATACGTTATACGTTATTACGTTATACGTTATACGTTATACGTTATACGTTATACTTTATACGGTATACGTTATACGTTACAGGTTATACGTTATACGTTATACGTTATACGTTATACGTTATACTTTATACGGTATACGTTATACGTTATACGTTATACGTTATACGATATACGTTATACGTTATATGTTATAGGTTATACGTAATTACGTTTAGTACGTTATACGTTATACGTTATACGTTATACGTTATACGTTCTACGTTATACGTTATACGTTCTACGTTATACGTTATACGTTATACGTTATACGTTATACGTTATACGTTATACGTTATACGTTATACGTTATACGTTATACGTTATACGTTATACGTTATACGTTATACGTTATACGTTATACGTTATACGCTATACGTTATACGTTATACGTTATACGTTATAACGTTATACGTTATACGCTATACGTTATACGTTATACGTTATACGTTATACGTTATACGTTATACGTTACACGTTATACGTTATACGTTATACGTAATACGTTATTTGTTATAGGTTATACGTTTATACGTTATACGTTATACGTTAAAAGTTATACATTATACGTTATACGTTATACGTTATACGTTATGCGTTATACGTTATACGTTATACGTTATACGTTATACGTTATACGTTATACGTTATACGTTATACGTTTATACGTTATACGTTATACGTTATACGTTATACGTTATACGTTATACGTAATACGTTATTTGTTATAGGTTATACGTTATACGTTATACGTTATACGTTATACGTTATACGTTATACTTTATACGGTATACGTTATACGTTACAGGTTATACGTTATACGTTATACGTTATACGTTATACGTTATACTTTATACGGTATACGTTATACGTTACACGTTATACGTTATACGTTATACGTTATACGTTATACGTTATACGTTATACGTTATACGTTATTCAGCATAAGTTCTAGGATATGCGTTATACATTATATGTTATACGTTATACGTTAAACGTTATACGTTATACGATATACGTTATACGCTATACGTTATACGTCATACGTTACACGTTATACGTTATACGGTATACGTTATACGTTATACGTTATACGTTATACGTTATGCTTTATACGTTATACGTTATACGTTATACGTATTACGTTATAGCTTATACGTTATACGTTATTGGTTATACGTTATACGTTATACGTTATACCTTATACGTTGTACGTTATACGTTATACGTTATACGTTATACGTTATACGATATACGTTATACGTTATATGTTATAGGTTATACGTAATACGTTATACGTTATACGTTATACGTTATACGCTATACGTTATACGTTATACGTTATACGTTATACGTTATACGTTATACGCTATACGTTCTACGTTCTACGTTCTACGTTATACGTTATACGTTATACGTTATACGTTATACGTTATACGTTATACGTTATACGTTATACGTTATACGTTATACGTTATACGTTATACGTTATACGTTATACGTTATATGTTATACGTATTACGTTATACGTTATACGTTATACGTTAAAAGTTATACATTATACGTTATACGTTATACGTTATACGTTATGCGTTATGCGTTATACGTTATACGTTATACGTTATACGTTATACGTTATACGTTATACGTTATACGTTATACGTTATACGTTATACGTTATACGTTATACGTTATACGTTATACGTTATACGTTATACGTTATACGTTATACGTTATACGTTATACGTTATACGTTATACGTTATACGTTATACGTTATACGTTATACGTTATACTTTATACGGTATACGTTATACGTTACACGTTATACCTTATACGTTATACGTTATACGTTATACGTTATACGTTATACGTTATACGTTATTCAGCATAAGTTCTAGGATATGCGTTACACATTATATGTTATACGTTATACGTTAAACGTTATACGTTATACGATATACGTTATACGCTATACGTTATACGTCATACGTTACACGTTATACGTTATACGGTATACGTTATACGTTATACGTTATACGTTATACGTTATGCTTTATACGTTATACGTTATACGTTATACGTATTACGTTATAGCTTATACGTTATACGTTATAGGTTATACGTTATACGTTATACGTTATACATTATACGTTGTACGTTATACGTTATACGTTATACGTTATACGTTATACGATATACGTTATACGTTATATGTTATAGGTTATACGTAATACGTTATACGTTATACGTTATACGTTATACGTTATACGTTCTACGTTATACGTTATACGTTCTACGTTATACGTTATACGTTATACGTTTTACGTTATACGTTATACGTTATACGTTATACGTTATACGTTATACGTTATACGTTATACGTTATACGTTATACGTTATACGTTATACGTTATACGTAATACGTTATTTGTTATAGGTTATACGTTATACGTTATACGTTATACGTTATACGTTATGCGTTATACGTTATACGTTATACGTTATACGTTATACGTTATACATTATGCGATATACGTTAAACGGTATACGTTATACGTTATACGTTGTACGTTATACGTTATACGTTATACGTTATACGTTATACGTTATACGTTATACGTTATACTTTATACGGTATACGTTATACGTTACACGTTATACGTTATACGTTATACGTTATACGTTATACGTTATACGTTATACGTTATACGTTATACGTTATACGTTATACGTTATACGTTATACATTATACGGTATACGTTATACGTTATACGTTATACGTTATACGTTATACGTTATACGTCATACGTTATACGTTATACGTTATACGTTATACGTTATACGTTATACGTTATACGTTAAAAGTTATACATTATACGTTATACGTTATACGTTATGCGTTATACGTTATACGTTATACGTTATACGTTATACGTTATACGTTATACGTTATACGTTATACTTTATACGGTATACGTTATACGTTATACGTTATACGTTATACGTTATACGTTATACGTTATACGTTATACGTTATACGTTATACGTTATACGTTATACGTTATACGTTATACGTTATACGTTATACGTTATACGTTATACGTTATACGTTATACGTTATACGTTATACGTTTTACGTTATACGTTATACGTCATACGTTATACGTTATACGTTGTACGTAATACGTTATTTGTTATAGGTTATACGTTATACGTTATACGTTATACGTTAAAAGTTATACATTATACGTTATACGTTATACGTTATACGTTATGCGTTATACGTTATACGTTATACGTTATACGTTATACGTTATACGTTATACGTTATACGTTATACGTTATACGTTATACGTTATACGTTATACGTTATACGTTATACGTTATACGTTATACGTTATACGTTATACGTTATACGTAATACGTTATTTGTTATAGGTTATACGTTATACGTTATACGTTATACGTTATACGTTATACGTTATACGTTATACGTTATACGTTATACGTTATACGTTATACGTTATACGTTATGCGATATACGTTAAACGGTATACGTTATACGTTATACGTTGTACGTTATACGTTATACGTTATACGTTATACGTTATACGTTATACGTTATACGTTATACGTTATACGTTATACTTTATACGGTATACGTTATACGTTACAGGTTATACGTTATACGTTATACGTTATACGTTATACGTTATACTTTATACGGTATACGTTATACGTTACACGTTATACGTTATACGTTATACGTTATACGTTATACGTTATACGTTATACGTTATACGTTATACGTTATTCAGCATAAGTTCTAGGATATGCGTTATACATTATATGTTATACGTTATACGTTAAACGTTATACGTTATACGATATACGTTATACGCTATACGTTATACGTCATACGTTACACGTTATACGTTATACGGTATACGTTATACGTTATACGTTATACGTTATACGTTATGCTTTATACGTTATACGTTATACGTTATACGTATTACGTTATAGCTTATACGTTATACGTTATAGGTTATACGTTATACGTTATACGTTATACATTATACGTTGTACGTTATACGTTATACGTTATACGTTATACGTTATACGATATACGTTATACGTTATATGTTATAGGTTATACGTAATACGTTATACGTTATACGTTATACGTTATACGTTATACGTTATACGTTATACGTTCTACGTTATACGTTATACGTTCTACGTTATACGTTATACGTTATACGTTATACGTTATACGTTATACGTTATACGTTATACGTTATACGTTATACGTTATACGTTATACGTTATACGTTATACGTTATACGTTATACGTTATACGTTATACGTTATACGTTATACGTTATACGCTATACGTTATACGTTATACGTTATACGTTATACGTTATACGTTATACGCTATACGTTATACGTTCTACGTTCTACGTTATACGTTATACGTTATACGTTATACGTTATACGTTATACGTTATACGTTATACGTTATACGTTATACGTTATACGTTATACGTTATACGTTATACGTTATACGTTATACGTTATACGTTATACGTTATACGTTATACGTTATACGTATTACGTTATACGTTATACGTTATACGTTAAAAGTTATACATTATACGTTATACGTTATACGTTATACGTTATGCGTTATACGTTATACGTTATACGTTATACGTTATACGTTATACGTTATACGTTATACGTTATACGTTATACGTTATACGTTATACGTTATACGTTATACGTTATACGTAATACGTTATTTGTTATAGGTTATACGTTATACGTTATACGTTATACGTTATACGTTATACGTTATACGTTATACGTTATACGTTATACGTTATACGTTATACGTTATACGTTATGCGATATACGTTAAACGGTATACGTTATACGTTATACGTTGTACGTTATACGTTATACGTTATACGTTATACGTTATACGTTATACGTTATACGTTATACGTTATACGTTATACTTTATACGGTATACGTTATACGTTACACGTTATACGTTATACGTTATACGTTATACGTTATACGTTATACGTTATACGTTATACGTTATACGTTATACGTTATACGTTATACGTTATACGTTATACGTTATACGTTATACGTTATACGTATTACGTTATACGTTATACGTTATACGTTAAAAGTTATACATTATACGTTATACGTTATACGTTATACGCTATGCGTTATACGTTATACGTTATACGTTATACGTTATACGTTATACGTTATACGTTATACGTTATACTTTATACGGTATACGTTATACGTTATACGTTATACGTTATACGTTATACGTTATACGTTATACGTTATACGTTATACGTTATACGTTATACGTTATACGTTATACTTTATACGTTATACGTTATACGTTATACGTTATACGTTATACGTTATACGTTATACGTTATACGTTATACGTTATACGTTATACGTTATACGTTATACGTTATACGTTATACGTTATACGTTATACGTTATACGTTATACGTTATACGTTATACGTTATACGTAATACGTTATTTGTTATAGGTTATACGTTATACGTTATACGTTATACGTTATGCGTTATACGTTATACGTTATACGTTATACGTTATACGTTATACGTTATACCTTATACGTTATACGTTATACGTTGTACGTTATACGTTATACGTTATACGTTATACGTTATACGTTATACGTTATACGTTATACGTTATACTTTATACGGTATACGTTATACGTTACACGTTATACGTTATACGTTATACGTGATACGTTATACGTTATACGTTATACGTTATACGTTATTCAGCATAAGTTCTAGAATATGCGTTATACATTATATGTTATACGTTATACGTTAAACGTTATACGTTATACGATATACGTTATACGCTATACGTTATACGTCATACGTTACACGTTATGCGTTATACGGTATACGTTATACGTTATACGTTATACGTTATACGTTATGCTTTATACGTTATACGTTATACGTTATACGTATTACGTTATAGCTTATACGTTATACGTTATAGGTTATACGTTATACGTTATACGTTATACATTATACGTTGTACGTTATACGTTATACGTTATACGTTATACGTTATACGATATACGTTATACGTTATATGTTATAGGTTATACGTAATACGTTATACGTTATACGTTATACGTTATACGTTATACGTTATACGTTCTACGTTATACGTTATACGATCTACGTTATACGTTATACGTTATACGTTATACGTTATACGTTATACGTTATACGTTATACGTTATACGTTATACGTTATACGGTATACGTTATACGTTATACGTTATACGTTATACGTTATACGTTATACGTTATACGTTATACGTTATGCGATACACGTTAAACGGTATACGTTATACGTTATACGTTGTACGTTATACGTTATACGTTATACGTTATACGTAATACGTTATACGTTATACGTTATACTTTATACGTTATACGTTATACGTTATACGTTATACGTTATACGTTATACGTTATACGTTATACGTTATACGTTATACGTTATACGTTATACGGTATACGTTATACGTTATACGTTATACGTTATACGTTATACGTTATACCTTATACGTTATACGTTATACGTTATACGTTATACGTTATACGTTAAACGTTATACGTTATACGTAATACGTTATTTGTTATAGGTTATACGTTATACGTTATACGTTATACGTTATACGTTATACGTTATACGTTATACGCTATACGTTATACGTTATACGTTATACGCTATACGTTATACGTTCTACGTTCTACGTTATACGTTATACGTTATACGTTATACGTTATACGTTATACGTTATACGTTATACGTTATACGTTTTACGTTATACGTTATACGTTATACGTTATACGTATTACGTTATACGTTATACGTTATACGTTCTACGTTATGCGTTATACGTTATACGTTATACGTTATACGTTATACGTTATACGTTATACGTTATACGTTATTCGTTATACGTTATACGTTATATGTTATACGTTATACGTAATACGTTATTTGTTATAGGTTATACGTTATACGTTATACGTTATACGTTATACGTTATACGTTATACGTTATACGTTATACGTTATACGTTATACGTTATACGTTATGCGATATACGTTAAACGGTATACGTTATACGTTATACGTTATATGTTATAGGTTATACGTAATACGTTATACGTTATACGTTATACGTTATACGTTATTCGTTCTACGTTATACGTTATACGATCTACGTTATACGTTATACGTTATACGTTATACGTTATACGTTATACGTTATACGCTATACGTTATACGTTATACGTTATACGGTATACGCTATACGTTATACGTTATACGTTATACGTTATACGTTATACGTTATACGTTATACGTTATGCGATACACGTTAAACGGTATACGTTATACGTTATACGTTGTACGTTATACGTTATACGTTATACGTTATACGTAATACGTTACACGTTATACGTTATACTTTATACGTTATACGTTATACGTTATACGTTATACGTTATACGTTATACGTTATACGTTATACGTTATACGTTATACGTTATACGTTATACGGTATACGTAATACGTTATACGTTATACGTTATACGTTATACGTTATACCTTATACGTTATACGTTATACGTTATACGTTATACGTTATACGTTAAACGTTATACGTTATACGTAATACGTTATTTGTTATAGGTTATACGTTATACGTTATACGTTATACGTTATACGTTATACGTTATACGTTATACGCTATACGTTATACGTTATACGTTATACGCTATACGTTATACGTTCTACGTTCTACGTTCTACGTTATACGTTATACGTTATACGTTATACGTTATACGTTATACGTTATACGTTATACGTTATACGTTTTACGTTATACGTTATACGTTATACGTTATACGTATTACGTTATACGTTATACGTTATACGTTCTACGTTATGCGTTATACGTTATACGTTATACGTTATACGTTATACGTTATACGTTATACGTTATTCGTTATACGTTATACGTTATATGTTATACGTTATACGTAATACGTTATTTGTTATAGGTTATACGTTATACGTTATACGTTATACGTTATACGTTATACGTTATACGTTATACGTTATACGTTATACGTTATACGTTATACGTTATGCGATATACGTTAAACGGTATACGTTATACGTTATACGTTGTACGTTATAAGTTATACGTTATACGTTATACGTTATACGTTATACGTTATACGTTATACTTTATACGGTATACGTTATACGTTACACGTTATACGTTATACGTTATACGTTATACGTTATACGTTATACGTTATACGTTATACGTTATACGTTCTACGTTATGCTTTATACGTTATACGTTATACGTTATACGTATTACGTTATAGCTTATACGTTATACGTTATAGGTTATACGTTATACGTTATACGTTATACGTTATACATTATGCGATATACGTTAAAGGGTATACGTTATACGTTATACGTTGTACGTTATACGTTATACGTTATACGTTATACGTTATACGTTATACGTTATACGTTATACGTTATACATTATACGGTATACGTTATACGTTATACGTTATACGTTATACGTTATACGTTATACGTCATACGTTATACGTTATACGTTATACGTTATACGTTATACGTTATACGTTAAAAGTTATACATTATACGTTATACGTTATACGTTATACGTTATGCGTTATACGTTATACGTTATACGTTATACGTTATACGTTATACGTTATACGTTATACGTTATACTTTATACGGTATACGTTATACGTTATACGTTATACGTTATACGTTATACGTTATACGTTATACGTTATACGTTATACGTTATACGTTATACGTTATACGTTATACGTTATACGTTATACGTTATACGTTATACGTTATACGTTATACGTTATACGTTATACGTTATACGTTATACGTTATACGTTATACGTTTTACGTTATACGTTATACGTCATACGTTATACGTTATACGTTGTACGTAATACGTTATTTGTTATAGGTTATACGTTATACGTTATACGTTATACGTTAAAAGTTATACATTATACGTTATACGTTATACGTTATACGTTATGCGTTATACGTTATACGTTATACGTTATACGTTATACGTTATACGTTATACGTTATACGTTATACGTTATACGTTATACGTTATACGTTATACGTTATACGTTATACGTTATACGTTATACGTTATACGTTATACGTTATACGTAATACGTTATTTGTTATAGGTTATACGTTATACGTTATACGTTATACGTTATACGTTATACGTTATACGTTATACGTTATACGTTATACGTTATACGTTATACGTTATGCGATATACGTTAAACGGTATACGTTATACGTTATACGTTGTACGTTATACGTTATACGTTATACGTTATACGTTATACGTTATACGTTATACGTTATACGTTATACGTTATACTTTATACGGTATACGTTATACGTTACAGGTTATACGTTATACGTTATACGTTATACGTTATACGTTATACTTTATACGGTATACGTTATACGTTACACGTTATACGTTATACGTTATACGTTATACGTTATACGTTATACGTTATACGTTATACGTTATTCAGCATAAGTTCTAGGATATGCGTTATACATTATATGTTATACGTTATACGTTAAACGTTATACGTTATACGATATACGTTATACGCTATACGTTATACGTCATACGTTACACGTTATACGTTATACGGTATACGTTATACGTTATACGTTATACGTTATACGTTATGCTTTATACGTTATACGTTATACGTTATACGTATTACGTTATAGCTTATACGTTATACGTTATAGGTTATACGTTATACGTTATACGTTATACATTATACGTTGTACGTTATACGTTATACGTTATACGTTATACGTTATACGATATACGTTATACGTTATACGTTATAGGTTATACGTAATACGTTATACGTTATACGTTATACGTTATACGTTATACGTTATACGTTCTACGTTATACGTTATACGTTCTACGTTATACGTTATACGTTATACGTTATACGTTATACGTTATACGTTATACGTTATACGTTATACGTTATACGTTATACGTTATACGTTATACGTTATACGTTATACGTTATACGTTATACGTTATACGTTATACGTTATACGCTATACGTTATACGTTATACGTTATACGTTATACGTTATACGTTATACGCTATACGTTATACGTTCTACGTTCTACGTTATACGTTATACGTTATACGTTATACGTTATACGTTATACGTTATACGTTATACGTTATACGTTATACGTTATACGTTATACGTTATACGTTATACGTTATACGTTATACGTATTACGTTATACGTTATACGTTATACGTTAAAAGTTATACATTATACTTTATACGTTATACGTTATACGTTATGCGTTATACGTTATACGTTATACGTTATACGTTATACGTTATACGTTATACGTAATACGTTATTTGTTATAGGTTATACGTTATACGTTATACGTTATACGTTATACGTTATACGTTATACGTTATACGTTATACGTTATACGTTATACGTTATACGTTATACGTTATACGTTATACGTTATACGTTATACGTTATACGTTATGCGATATACGTTAAACGGTATACGTTATACGTTATACGTTGTACGTTATACGTTATACGTTATACGTTATACGTTATACGTTATACGTTATACGTGATACGTTATACGTTATACGTTATACGTTATACGTTATACGTTATTCAGCATAAGTTCTAGAATATGCGTTATACATTATATGTTATACGTTATACGTTAAACGTTATACGTTATACGATATACGTTATACGCTATACGTTATACGTCATACGTTACACGTTATACGTTATACGGTATACGTTATACGTTATACGTTATACGTTATACGTTATGCTTTATACGTTATACGTTATACGTTATACGTATTACGTTATAGCTTATACGTTATACGTTATAGGTTATACGTTATACGTTATACGTTATACATTATACGTTGTACGTTATACGTTATACGTTATACGTTATACGTTATACGATATACGTTATACGTTATATGTTATAGGTTATACGTAATACGTTATACGTTATACGTTATACGTTATACGTTATACGTTCTACGTTATACGTTATACGATCTACGTTATACGTTATACGTTATACGTTATACGTTATACGTTATACGTTATACGTTATACGTTATACGTTATACGTTATACGGTATACGTTATACGTTATACGTTATACGTTATACGTTATACGTTATACGTTATACGTTATACGTTATGCGATACACGTTAAACGGTATACGTTATACGTTATACGTTGTACGTTATACGTTATACGTTATACGTTATACGTAATACGTTATACGTTATACGTTATACTTTATACGTTATACGTTATACGTTATACGTTATACGTTATACGTTATACGTTATACGTTATACGTTATACGTTATACGTTATACGTTATACGGTATACGTTATACGTTATACGTTATACGTTATACGTTATACGTTATACCTTATACGTTATACGTTATACGTTATACGTTATACGTTATACGTTAAACGTTATACGTTATACGTAATACGTTATTTGTTATAGGTTATACGTTATACGTTATACGTTATACGTTATACGTTATACGTTATACGTTATACGCTATACGTTATACGTTATACGTTATACGCTATACGTTATACGTTCTACGTTCTACGTTATACGTTATACGTTATACGTTATACGTTATACGTTATACGTTATAC
This sequence comes from Ptiloglossa arizonensis, assembly GCF_051014685.1. Lineage (NCBI taxonomy): Eukaryota > Metazoa > Arthropoda > Insecta > Hymenoptera > Colletidae > Ptiloglossa > Ptiloglossa arizonensis. The sequence continues at coordinate 30,527 of NW_027479147.1, read as the reverse complement.
GTTATACGTTATACGTTTTACGTTATACGTTATACGTTATACGTTATACGAATTACGTTATACGTTATACGTTATACGTTATACGTTATGCGTTATACGTTATACGTTATACGTTATACGTTATACGTTATACGTTATACGTTATACGTTATTCGTTATACGTTATACGTTATATGTTATACGTTATACGTAATACGTTATTTGTTATAGGTTATACGTTATACGCTATACGTTATACGTTATACGTTATACGTTATACGTTATACGTTATACGCTATACGTTATACGTTCTACGTTCTACGTTATACGTTATACGTTATACGTTATACGTTATACGTTATACGTTATACGTTATACGTTATACGTTATACGTTATACGTTATACGTTATACGTTATACGTTATACGTTATACGTATTACGTTATACGTTATACGTTATACGTTAAAAGTTATACATTATACGTTATACGTTATACGTTATACGTTATGCGTTATACGTTATACGTTATACGTTATACGTTATACGTTATACGCTATACGTTATACGTTCTACGTTCTACGTTATACGTTATACGTTATACGTTATACGTTATACGTTATACGTTATACGTTATACGTTATACGTTTTACGTTATACGTTATACGTTATACGTTATACGTATTACGTTATACGTTATACGTTATACGTTATACGTTATGCGTTATACGTTATACGTTATACGTTATACGTTATACGTTATACGTTATACGTTATACGTTATTCGTTATACGTTATACGTTATATGTTATACGTTATACGTAATACGTTATTTGTTATAGGTTATACGTTATACGTTATACGTTATACGTTATACGTTATACGTTATACGTTATACGTTATACGTTATACGTTATACGTTATACGTTATACGTTATGCGATATACGTTAAACGGTATACGTTATACGTTATACGTTGTACGTTATAAGTTATACGTTATACGTTATACGTTATACGTTATACGTTATACGTTATACTTTATACGGTATACGTTATACGTTACACGTTATACGTTATACGTTATACGTTATACGTTATACGTTATACGTTATACGTTATACGTTATACGTTATACGTTCTACGTTATACGTTATACGTTCTACGTTATACGTTATACGTTATACGTTATACGTTATACGTTATACGTTATACGTTATACGTTATACGTTATACGTTATACGTTATACGTTATACGTTATACGTTATACGTTATACGTTATACGTTATACGTTATACGTTATACGTTATACGCTATACGTTATACGTTATACGTTATACGTTATACGTTATACGTTATACGCTATACGTTATACGTTCTACGTTCTACGTTATACGTTATACGTTATACGTTATACGTTATACGTTATACGTTATACGTTATACGTTATACGTTATACGTTATACGTTATACGTTATACGTTATACGTATTACGTTATACGTTATACGTTATACGTTAAAAGTTATACATTATACGTTATACGTTATACGTTATACGTTATACGTTATACGTTATACGTTATACGTTATACGTTATACGTTATACGTTATTCGTTATACGTTATACGTTATATGTTATACGTTATACGTAATACGTTATTTGTTATAGGTTATACGTTATACGTTATACGTTATACGTTATACGTTATACGTTATACGTTATACGTTATACGTTATACGTTATACGTTATACGTTATGCGATATACGTTAAACGGTATACGTTATACGTTATACGTTGTACGTTATAAGTTATACGTTATACGTTATACGTTATACGTTATACGTTATACGTTATACTTTATACGGTATACGTTATACGTTACACGTTATACGTTATACGTTATACGTTATACGTTATACGTTATACGTTATACGTTATACGTTATACGTTATACGTTATACGTTATACGTTATACATTATACGGTATACGTTATACGTTATACGTTATACGTTATACGTTATACGTTATACGTTATACGTTATACGTTATACGTTATACGTTATACGTTATACGTTATACGTTATACGTTATACGTTATACGTAATACGTTATTTGTTATAGGTTATACGTTATACGTTATACGTTATACGTTATACGTTATACGTTCTACGTTATACGCTATACGTTATACGTTATACGTTATACGCTATACGTTATACGTTCTACGTTCTACGTTATACGTTATACGTTATACGTTATACGTTATACGTTATACGTTATACGTTATACGTCATACGTTATACGTTATACGTTATACGTTATACGTTATACGTTATACGTTATACTTTATACGGTATACGTTATACGTTATACGTTATACGTTATACGTTATACGTTATGCGTTATACGTTATACATTATACGTTATACGTTATACGTTATACGTTATACGTTATACGTTATACGTTATACGTTATACGTAATACGTTATTTGTTATAGGTTATACGTTATACGTTATACGTTATACGTTATACGTTATACGTTATACGTTATACGTTATACGTTATACGTTATACGTTATACGTTATACGTTATACGTTATACGTTATAAGCTATACGTTATACGTTATACGTTATACGTTATATGTTATAGGTTATACGTAATACGTTATACGTTATACGTTATACGTTATACGTTCTACGGTCTACGTTATACGTTATACGTTATACGTTATACGTTATACGTTATACGTTATACGTTATACGTTAAACGTTATACGTTATACGTTATACGTTATACGTTATACGTTATACGTATTACGTTATACGTTATACGTTATACGTTATACGTTATACGTTCTACGTTCTACGTTCTACGTTATACGTTATACGTTATACGTTATACGTTATACGTTATACGTTACACGTTATACGTTATACGTTATACGTTATACGTTATACGTTATACGTTATACGTTATACGTTATACGTTATTCAGCATAAGTTCTAGGATATGCGTTTTACATTATATGTTATACGTTATACGTTAAACGTTATACGTTATACGATATACTTTATACGCTATACGTTAGACGTTATACGTTACACGTTATACGTTATACGGTATACGTTAGACGTTATACGTTACACGTTATACGTTATGCGTTATACGTTATACGTTATACGTTATACGTTATACGTATTGCGTTATAGGTTATACGTTATACGTTATAGGTTATACGTTATACGTTATACGTTATACATTATACGTTGTACGTTATACGTTATACGTTATACGTTATACGTTATACGTTATACGTTATACGTTATACGTTATACGTTATACGTTATACGTTATACGTTATACGTTATACGTTATACGTTATACGTTATACGTTATACGTTATACGTTATACGTTATACGTTATACGTTATACGCTATACGTTATACGTGATACGTTATACGTTATACGTTATACGTTATACGCTATACGTTATACGTTCTACGTTCTACGTTATACGTTATACGTTATACGTTATACGTTATACGTTATACGTTATACGTTATACGTTATACGTTATACGTTATACGTTATACGTTATACGTTATACGTTATTCAGCATAAGTCCTAGGATATGCGTTATACATTATATGTTATACGTTATACGTTAAACGTTATACGTTATACGATATACGTTATACGCTATACGTTATACGTCATACGTTACACGTTATACGATATACGGTATACGTTATACGTTATACGTTATACGTTATACGTTATACGTTATGCTTTATACGTTATACGTTATACGTTATACGTATTACGTTATAGCTTATACGTTATACGTTATAGGTTATACGTTATACGTTATACGTTATACATTATACGTTGTACGTTATACGTTATACGTTATACGTTATACGTTATACGATATACGTTATACGTTATATGTTATAGGTTATACGTAATACGTTATACGTTATACGTTATACGTTATACGTTATACGTTATACGTTCTACGTTATACGTTATACGTTCTACGTTATACGTTATACGTTATACGTTATACGTTATACGTTATACGTTATACGTTATACGTTATACGTTATACGTTATACGTTATACGTTATACGTTATACGTTATACGTTATACGTTATACGTTATACGTTATACGTTATACGTTATACGTTATACGTTATACGCTATACGTTATACGTGATACGTTATACGTTATACGTTATACGTTATACGCTATACGTTATACGTTCTACGTTCTACGTTATACGTTATACGTTATACGTTATACGTTATACGTTATACGTTATACGTTATACGTTATACGTTATACGTTATACGTTATACGTTATACGTTATACGTTATACGTTATACGTTATACGTTATACGTTATACGTAATACGTTATTTGTTATAGGTTATACGTTATACGTTATACGTTATACGTTATACGTTATACGTTATACGTTATACGTTATACGTTATACGTTATACGTTATACGTATTACGTTATACGTTATACGTTATACGTTATACGTTATACTTTATACGTTATACGTTATACGTTATACGTTATACGTTATACGTTATACGTCATACGTTATACGTTACACGTTATACGTTACACGTTATACGTTACACGTTATACGTTACACGTTATACGTTACACGTTATACGTTACACGTTATACGTTATACGTTATACGTTATACGTTATACGTTATACGTTATACGTTATACGTTATACGTTATACGTTATACGTTATTCGTTATACGTTATACGTTATACGTTATACGTTATACGTTATACGTTATACGTTATACGTTATACGTTATACGTTATACGTTATACGTTATACGTTATACGTTATGCTTTATACGTTATACGTTATACGTTATACGTATTACGTTATAGCTTATACGTTATACGTTATTGGTTATACGTTATACGTTATACGTTATACCTTATACGTTGTACGTTATACGTTATACGTTATACGTTATACGTTATACGATATACGTTATACGTTATATGTTATAGGTTATACGTAATACGTTATACGTTATACGTTATACGTTATACGCTATACGTTATACGTTATACGTTATACGTTATACGTTATACGTTATACGCTATACGTTATACGTTCTACGTTCTACGTTATACGTTATACGTTATACGTTATACGTTATACGTTATACGTTATACGTTATACGTTATACGTTATACGTTATACGTTATACGTTATACGTTATATGTTATACGTATTACGTTATACGTTATACGTTATACGTTAAAAGTTATACATTATACGTTATACGTTATACGTTATACGTTATGCGTTATGCGTTATACGTTATACGTTATACGTTATACGTTATACGTTATACGTTATACGTTATACGTTATACGTTATACGTTATACGTTATACGTTATACGTTATACGTTATACGTTATACGTTATACGTTATACGTTATACGTTATACGTTATACGTTATACGTTATACGTTATACGTTATACGTTATACGTTATACGTTATACTTTATACGGTATACGTTATACGTTACACGTTATACCTTATACGTTATACGTTATACGTTATACGTTATACGTTATACGTTATACGTTATTCAGCATAAGTTCTAGGATATGCGTTATACATTATATGTTATACGTTATACGTTAAACGTTATACGTTATACGATATACGTTATACGCTATACGTTATACGTCATACGTTACACGTTATACGTTATACGGTATACGTTATACGTTATACGTTATACGTTATACGTTATGCTTTATACGTTATACGTTATACGTTATACGTATTACGTTATAGCTTATACGTTATACGTTATAGGTTATACGTTATACGTTATACGTTATACATTATACGTTGTACGTTATACGTTATACGTTATACGTTATACGTTATACGATATACGTTATACGTTATATGTTATAGGTTATACGTAATACGTTATACGTTATACGTTATACGTTATACGTTATACGTTCTACGTTATACGTTATACGTTCTACGTTATACGTTATACGTTATACGTTTTACGTTATACGTTATACGTTATACGTTATACGTTATACGTTATACGTTATACGTTATACGTTATACGTTATACGTTATACGTTATACGTTATACGTTATACGTAATACGTTATTTGTTATAGGTTATACGTTATACGTTATACGTTATACGTTATACGTTATGCGTTATACGTTATACGTTATACGTTATACGTTATACGTTATACATTATGCGATATACGTTAAACGGTATACGTTATACGTTATACGTTGTACGTTATACGTTATACGTTATACGTTATACGTTATACGTTATACGTTATACGTTATACTTTATACGGTATACGTTATACGTTACACGTTATACGTTATACGTTATACGTTATACGTTATACGTTATACGTTATACGTTATACGTTATACGTTATACGTTATACGTTATACGTTATACATTATACGGTATACGTTATACGTTATACGTTATACGTTATACGTTATACGTTATACGTCATACGTTATACGTTATACGTTATACGTTATACGTTATACGTTATACGTTATACGTTAAAAGTTATACATTATACGTTATACGTTATACGTTATGCGTTATACGTTATACGTTATACGTTATACGTTATACGTTATACGTTATACGTTATACGTTATACTTTATACGGTATACGTTATACGTTATACGTTATACGTTATACGTTATACGTTATACGTTATACGTTATACGTTATACGTTATACGTTATACGTTATACGTAATACGTTATTTGTTATAGGTTATACGTTATACGTTATACGTTATACGTTATACGTTATACGTTATACGTTATACGTTATACGTTATACGTTATACGTTATACGTTATACGTTATGCGATATACGTTAAACGGTATACGTTATACGTTATACGTTGTACGTTATACGTTATACGTTATACGTTATACGTTATACGTTATACGTTATACGTTATACGTTATACGTTATACTTTATACGGTATACGTTATACGTTACAGGTTATACGTTATACGTTATACGTTATACATTATACGTTGTACGTTATACGTTATACGTTATACGTTATACGTTATACGTTATACGTTATACGTTATACGTTATACGTTATACGTTATACGTAATACGTTATTTGTTATAGGTTATACGTTATACGTTATACGTTATACGTTATACGTTATACGTTATACGTTATACGTTATACGTTATACGTTATACGTTATACGTTATACGTTATGCGATATACGTTAAACGGTATACGTTATACGTTATACGTTGTACGTTATACGTTATACGTTATACGTTATACGTTATACGTTATACGTTATACGTTATACGTTATACGTTATACTTTATACGGTATACGTTATACGTTACAGGTTATACGTTATACGTTATACGTTATACGTTATACGTTATACTTTATACGGTATACGTTATACGTTACACGTTATACGTTATACGTTATACGTTATACGTTATACGTTATACGTTATACGTTATACGTTATACGTTATTCAGCATAAGTTCTAGGATATGCGTTATACATTATATGTTATACGTTATACGTTAAACGTTATACGTTATACGATATACGTTATACGCTATACGTTATACGTCATACGTTACACGTTATACGTTATACGGTATACGTTATACGTTATACGTTATACGTTATACGTTATGCTTTATACGTTATACGTTATACGTTATACGTATTACGTTATAGCTTATACGTTATACGTTATAGGTTATACGTTATACGTTATACGTTATACATTATACGTTGTACGTTATACGTTATACGTTATACGTTATACGTTATACGATATACGTTATACGTTATATGTTATAGGTTATACGTAATACGTTATACGTTATACGTTATACGTTATACGTTATACGTTATACGTTCTACGTTATACGTTATACGTTCTACGTTATACGTTATACGTTATACGTTATACGTTATACGTTATACGTTATACGTTATACGTTATACGTTATACGTTATACGTTATACGTTATACGTTATACGTTATACGTTATACGTTATACGTTATACGTTATACGTTATACGTTATACGCTATACGTTATACGTTATACGTTATACGTTATACGTTATACGTTATACGCTATACGTTATACGTTCTACGTTCTACGTTATACGTTATACGTTATACGTTATACGTTATACGTTATACGTTATACGTTATACGTTATACGTTATACGTTATACGTTATACGTTATACGTTATACGTTATACGTTATACGTATTACGTTATACGTTATACGTTATACGTTAAAAGTTATACATTATACGTTATACGTTATACGTTATACGTTATGCGTTATACGTTATACGTTATACGTTATACGTTATACGTTATACGTTATACGTTATACGTTATACGTTATACGTTATACGTTATACGTTATACGTTATACGTTATACGTAATACGTTATTTGTTATAGGTTATACGTTATACGTTATACGTTATACGTTATACGTTATACGTTATACGTTATACGTTATACGTTATACGTTATACGTTATACGTTATACGTTATACGTTATGCGATATACGTTAAACGGTATACGTTATACGTTATACGTTGTACGTTATACGTTATACGTTATACGTTATACGTTATACGTTATACGTTATACGTTATACGTTATACGTTATACTTTATACGGTATACGTTATACGTTACACGTTATACGTTATACGTTATACGTTATACGTTATACGTTATACGTTATACGTTATACGTTATACGTTATACGTTATACGTTATACGTTATACGTTATACGTTATACGTTATACGTTATACGTATTACGTTATACGTTATACGTTATACGTTAAAAGTTATACATTATACGTTATAGGTTATACGTTATACGTTATACGTTATACATTATACGTTGTACGTTATACGTTATACGTTATACGTTATACGTTATACGATATACGTTATACGTTATATGTTATAGGTTATACGTAATACGTTATACGTTATACGTTATACGTTATACGTTATACGTTCTACGTTATACGTTATACGATCTACGTTATACGTTATACGTTATACGTTATACGTTATACGTTATACGTTATACGTTATACGTTATACGTTATACGTTATACGGTTTACGTTATACGTTATACGTTATACGTTATACGTTATACGTTATACGTTATACGTTATACGTTATGCGATACACGTTAAACGGTATACGTTATACGTTATACGTTGTACGTTATACGTTATACGTTATACGTTATACGTAATACGTTATACGTTATACGTTATACTTTATACGTTATACGTTATACGTTATACGTTATACGTTATACGTTATACGTTATACGTTATACGTTATACGTTATACGTTATACGTTATACGTTATACGTTATACGTTATACGGTATACGTTATACGTTATACGTTATACGTTATACGTTATACGTTATACCTTATACGTTATACGTTATACGTTATACGTTATACGTTATACGTTAAACGTTATACGTTATACGTAATACGTTATTTGTTATAGGTTATACGTTATACGTTATACGTTATACGTTATACGTTATACGTTATACGTTATACGCTATACGTTATACGTTATACGTTATACGCTATACGTTATACGTTCTACGTTCTACGTTATACGTTATACGTTATACGTTATACGTTATACGTTATACGTTATACGTTATACGTTATACGTTTTACGTTATACGTTATACGTTATACGTTATACGTATTACGTTATACGTTATACGTTATACGTTCTACGTTATGCGTTATACGTTATACGTTATACGTTATACGTTATACGTTATACGTTATACGTTATACGTTATTCGTTATACGTTATACGTTATATGTTATACGTTATACGTAATACGTTATTTGTTATAGGTTATACGTTATACGTTATACGTTATACGTTATACGTTATACGTTATACGTTATACGTTATACGTTATACGTTATACGTTATACGTTATACGTTATGCGATATACGTTAAACGGTATACGTTATACGTTATACGTTATATGTTATAGGTTATACGTAATACGTTATACGTTATACGTTATACGTTATACGTTATTCGTTCTACGTTATACGTTATACGATCTACGTTATACGTTATACGTTATACGTTATACGTTATACGTTATACGTTATACGCTATACGTTATACGTTATACGTTATACGGTATACGCTATACGTTATACGTTATACGTTATACGTTATACGTTATACGTTATACGTTATACGTTATGCGATACACGTTAAACGGTATACGTTATACGTTATACGTTGTACGTTATACGTTATACGTTATACGTTATACGTAATACGTTATACGTTATACGTTATACGCTATACGTTATACGTTCTACGTTCTACGTTCTACGTTATACGTTATACGTTATACGTTATACGTTATACGTTATACGTTATACGTTATACGTTATACGTTATTCGTTATACGTTATACGTTATATGTTATACGTTATACGTAATACGTTATTTGTTATAGGTTATACGTTATACGTTATACGTTATACGTTATACGTTATACGTTATACGTTATACGTTATACGTTATACGTTATACGTTATACGTTATACGTTATACGTTATACGTTATACGTTAAACGTTATACGTTATACGTAATACGTTATTTGTTATAGGTTATACGTTATACGTTATACGTTATACGTTATACGTTATACGTTATACGTTATACGCTATACGTTATACGTTATACGTTATACGCTATACGTTATACGTTCTACGTTCTACGTTCTACGTTATACGTTATACGTTATACGTTATACGTTATACGTTATACGTTATACGTTATACGTTATACGTTTTACGTTATACGTTATACGTTATACGTTATACGTATTACGTTATACGTTATACGTTATACGTTCTACGTTATGCGTTATACGTTATACGTTATACGTTATACGTTATACGTTATACGTTATACGTTATTCGTTATACGTTATACGTTATATGTTATACGTTATACGTAATACGTTATTTGTTATAGGTTATACGTTATACGTTATACGTTATACGTTATACGTTATACGTTATACGTTATACGTTATACGTTATACGTTATACGTTATACGTTATGCGATATACGTTAAACGGTATACGTTATACGTTATACGTTGTACGTTATAAGTTATACGTTATACGTTATACGTTATACGTTATACGTTATACGTTATACTTTATACGGTATACGTTATACGTTACACGTTATACGTTATACGTTATACGTTATACGTTATACGTTATACGTTATACGTTATACGTTATACGTTCTACGTTATGCTTTATACGTTATACGTTATACGTTATACGTATTACGTTATAGCTTATACGTTATACGTTATAGGTTATACGTTATACGTTATACGTTATACGTTATACATTATGCGATATACGTTAAAGGGTATACGTTATACGTTATACGTTGTACGTTATACGTTATACGTTATACGTTATACGTTATACGTTATACGTTATACGTTATACTTTATACGGTATACGTTATACGTTACACGTTATACGTTATACGTTATACGTTATACGTTATACGTTATACGTTATACGTTATACGTTATACGTTATACGTTATACGTTATACGTTATACGTTATACATTATACGGTATACGTTATACGTTATACGTTATACGTTATACGTTATACGTTATACGTCATACGTTATACGTTATACGTTATACGTTATACGTTATACGTTATACGTTAAAAGTTATACATTATACGTTATACGTTATACGTTATACGTTATACGTTATACGTTATACGTTATACGTTATACGTTATACGTTATACGTTATACGTTATACGTTATACGTTATACGTTATACGTTTTACGTTATACGTTATACGTCATACGTTATACGTTATACGTTGTACGTAATACGTTATTTGTTATAGGTTATACGTTATACGTTATACGTTATACGTTAAAAGTTATACATTATACGTTATACGTTATACGTTATACGTTATGCGTTATACGTTATACGTTATACGTTATACGTTATACGTTATACGTTATACGTTATACGTTATACGTTATACGTTATACGTTATACGTTATACGTTATACGTTATACGTTATACGTTATACGTTATACGTTATACGTTATACGTAATACGTTATTTGTTATAGGTTATACGTTATACGTTATACGTTATACGTTATACGTTATACGTTATACGTTATACGTTATACGTTATACGTTATACGTTATACGTTATGCGATATACGTTAAACGGTATACGTTATACGTTATACGTTGTACGTTATACGTTATACGTTATACGTTATACGTTATACGTTATACGTTATACGTTATACGTTATACGTTATACTTTATACGGTATACGTTATACGTTACAGGTTATACGTTATACGTTATACGTTATACGTTATACGTTATACTTTATACGTTATACGTTCTACGTTATACGTTATACGTTATACGTTATACGTTATACGTTATACGTTATACGTTATACGTTATACGTTATACGTTATACGTTATACGTTATACGTTATACGTTATACGTTATACGTTATACGTTATACGTTATACGTTATACGCTATACGTTATACGTTATACGTTATACGTTATAGGTTATACGTTATACGCTATACGTTATACGTTCTACGTTCTACGTTATACGTTATACGTTATACGTTATACGTTATACGTTATACGTTATACGTTATACGTTATACGTTATACGTTATACGTTATACGTTATACGTTATACGTTATACGTTATACGTTATACGTATTACGTTATACGTTATACGTTATACGTTAAAAGTTATACATTATACTTTATACGTTATACGTTATACGTTATGCGTTATACGTTATACGTTATACGTTATACGTTATACGTTATACGTTATACGTAATACGTTATTTGTTATAGGTTATACGTTATACGTTATACGTTATACGTTATACGTTATACGTTATACGTTATACGTTATACGTTATACGTTATACGTTATACGTTATACGTTATACGTTATACGTTATACGTTATACGTTATACGTTATGCGATATACGTTAAACGGTATACGTTATACGTTATACGTTGTACGTTATACGTTATACGTTATACGTTATACGTTATACGTTATACGTTATACGTGATACGTTATACGTTATACGTTATACGTTATACGTTATTCAGCATAAGTTCTAGAATATGCGTTATACATTATATGTTATACGTTATACGTTAAACGTTATACGTTATACGATATACGTTATACGCTATACGTTATACGTCATACGTTACACGTTATACGTTATACGGTATACGTTATACGTTATACGTTATACGTTATACGTTATGCTTTATACGTTATACGTTATACGTTATACGTATTACGTTATAGCTTATACGTTATACGTTATAGGTTATACGTTATACGTTATACGTTATACATTATACGTTGTACGTTATACGTTATACGTTATACGTTATACGTTATACGATATACGTTATACGTTATATGTTATAGGTTATACGTAATACGTTATACGTTATACGTTATACGTTATACGTTATACGTTCTACGTTATACGTTATACGATCTACGTTATACGTTATACGTTATACGTTATACGTTATACGTTATACGTTATACGTTATACGTTATACGTTATACGTTATACGGTATACGTTATACGTTATACGTTATACGTTATACGTTATACGTTATACGTTATACGTTATACGTTATGCGATACACGTTAAACGGTATACGTTATACGTTATACGTTGTACGTTATACGTTATACGTTATACGTTATACGTAATACGTTATACGTTATACGTTATACTTTATACGTTATACGTTATACGTTATACGTTATACGTTATACGTTATACGTTATACGTTATACGTTATACGTTATACGTTATACGGTATACGTTATACGTTATACGTTATACGTTATACGTTATACGTTATACCTTATACGTTATACGTTATACGTTATACGTTATACGTTATACGTTAAACGTTATACGTTATACGTAATACGTTATTTGTTATAGGTTATACGTTATACGTTATACGTTATACGTTATACGTTATACGTTATACGTTATACGCTATACGTTATACGTTATACGTTATACGCTATACGTTATACGTTCTACGTTCTACGTTATACGTTATACGTTATACGTTATACGTTATACGTTATACGTTATACGTTATACGTTATACGTTTTACGTTATACGTTATACGTTATACGTTATACGTATTACGTTATACGTTATACGTTATACGTTATACGTTATGCGTTATACGTTATACGTTATACGTTATACGTTATACGTTATACGTTATACGTTATACGTTATTCGTTATACGTTATACGTTATATGTTATACGTTATACGTAATACGTTATTTGTTATAGGTTATACGTTATACGTTATACGTTATACGTTATACGTTATACGTTATACGTTATACGTTATACGTTATACGTTATACGTTATACGTTATGCGATATACGTTAAACGGTATACGTTATACGTTATACGTTGTACGTTATAAGTTATACGTTATACGTTATACGTTATACGTTATACGTTATACGTTATACTTTATACGGTATACGTTATACGTTACACGTTATACGTTATACGTTATACGTTATACGTTATACGTTATACGTTATACGTTATACGTTATACGTTATACGTTCTACGTTATACGTTATACGTTATACGTTATACGTTATACGTTATACGTTATACGTTATACGTTATACGTTATACGTTATACGTTATACGTTATACGTTATACGTTATACGTTATACGTTATACGCTATACGTTATACGTTATACGTTATACGTTATACGTTATACGTTATACGCTATACGTTATACGTTCTACGTTCTACGTTATACGTTATACGTTATACGTTATACGTTATACGTTATACGTTATACGTTATACGTTATCCGTTATACGTTATACGTTATACGTTATCGTTATACGTTATACGTTATACGTATTACGTTATACGTTATACGTTATACGTTAAAAGTTATACATTATACGTTATACGTTATACGTTATACGTTATGCGTTATACGTTATACGTTATACGTTATACGTTATACGTTATACGCTTATACGTTATACGTTCTACGTTCTACGTTATACGTTCTACGTATACGTTATACGTATCGTATACGTTATACGTTATACGTTATACGTTTACGTTACTACGTTATACGTTATACGTTATACGTTATACGTATTACGTTATACGTTATACGTTATACGTTATACGTTATGCGTTATACGTTATACGTTATACGTTATACGTTATACGTTATACGTTATACGTTATACGTTATTCGTTAAACGTTATACGTTATATGTTATACGTTATACGTAATACGTTATTTGTTATAGGTTATACGTTATACGTTATACGTTATACGTTATACGTTATACGTTATACGTTATACGTTATACGTTATACGTTATACGTTATACGTTATACGTTATCGTTTATGCGATATACGTTTAAACGGTATACGTTATACGTTATACGTTGTACGTTATAAGTTATACGTTATACGTTATACGTTATACGTTATACGTTATACGTTATACTTTATACGGTATACGTTATACGTTACACGTTATACGTTATACGATATACGTTATACGTTATACGTTATACGTTATACGTTATACGTTATACGTTCTACGTTATACGTTAATACGTTCTACGTTATACGTTATACGTTATACGTTATACGTTATACGTTATACGTTATACGTTATACGTTATACGTTATACGTTATACGTTATTCGTTATACGTTATACGTATACGTTATACGTTATACGTTATGCGTTATACGTTATACGTTATACGCTATACGTTATACGTTATAGTTATACGTTATACGTTATACGTTATACGCTATACGTTATACGTTCTACGTTCTACGTTATACGTTATACGTTATACGTTACTACGTTATACGTTATACGTATACGTTATACGTTATACGTTATACGTTATACGTTATACGTTATACGTTATACGTTATACGTATTACGTTATACGTTATACGTTAAGTTAAAGTTATACAATTATACGTTATACGTTATACGTTATACGTTATACGTTATACGTTATACGTTATAGTTATACGTTATACGTTATACGTTTTAGTTATACGTTATACGTTATACGTTATACGTATTACGTTATACGTTATACGTTATACGTTATACGTTATGCGTTATACGTTATACGTTATACGTTATACGTTATACGTTATACGTTATACGTTATACGTTATTCGTTATACGTTATACGTTATATGTTATACGTTATACGTAATACGTTATTTGTTATAGGTTATACGTTATACGTTATACGTTATACGTTATACGTTATACGTTATACGTTATACGTTATACGTTATACGTTATACGTATACGTTATACGTTATGCGATATACGTTAAACGGTATACGTTATAGTTATACGTTGTACGTTATAAGTTATACGTTATACGTTATACGTTATACGTTATACGTTATACGTTACTTTATACGGTATACGTTATACGTTACACGTTTATACGTTATACGTTATACGTTATACGTTATACGTTATTACGTTATACGTTATACGTTATACGTTATACGTTATACGTTATACGTTATACATTATACGGTATACGTTATACGTTATACGTTATACGTTATACGTTATACGTTATACGTTATACGTTATACGTTATACGTTATACGTTATACGTTATAGTTATACGTTATACGTTACACGTTATACGTAATACGTTATTTGTTATAGGTTATACGGTTATACGTTAACGTTATACGTTATACGTTATACGTTCTACGTTATACGCTATACGTTATACGTTATACGTTATACGCTATACGTTATACGTTCTACGTTCTACGTTATACGTCTATACGTTATACGTTATACGTTTTATAGTTATACGTTATACGTTATACGTCATAGTTATACGTTATACGTTATACGTATACGTTATACGTTATACGTTATACTTTATACGGTATACGTTATACGTTATACGTTATAAGTTATACGTTATACGTTATGCGTTATACGTTATACGTTATACGTTATACGTTATACGTTATACGTTATACGTTATACGTCATACGTTATACGTTATACGTAATACGTTATTTGTTATAGGTTATACGTTATCGTTATACGTTATAACGTATAACGTATAAACCTATAACAAATAACCGTATTACGTATACAACGTATAACGTATGACGGTCATAACGTATCAACGTATACCGTATAACGTATAAACGTATAACGTATACGTATAACGCATAACGTATAACGTATAACGTATAACGTATAACGTAAACGTATACCGTATCAAAGTATAACGTATAACGTATAACGTATAACGTATAACGTATAACGTATAACGTATGACGTATAACGTATAACGTGTAACACGTATAACGTATAACGTATCACGTAATAACGCTATAACGTAGAACGTAGAACAGATAAACGTCATAAGCGTATAAACGTATAACGTATAACGTACGTAAGCGTATAACGTAGAACGTATAACGATATAACGTATAACGTATAACGTATAAAACGGTATAACCTATAACAACATAACGTATACGTATAAACGTGTACGTATCAACGTCTAACGTAATAAAAACGTATAACGTATAACGTATAACGTATAACGTATAACGTAAAACGCTAATAACGTATAACGTATACGTTCTAACGTATAACGTATACCGTATAATGTTAGTAACGTATAAACGATAAAACGTATAACGTATAACGTATAACGTATAACAGTATAACGTATAACGGAACGTATAACGTATAACGTATAACGTGTAACGTATAACGTATACCGTATAAGTATAACGTATAACGTATAACGTATAACGTATAACGTAACACGTATAACTTATAACGTACAACGTATAACGTATAACGTATACCGGTTTAACGTATATCGCACTAACGTATAACGGTATCAACGTATAACGTCTAACGATATAACGTACTAACGTATAACGTATAACGTATAACGTATAACGTATAACGTATAACGTATAACCTATAACAAATAACGTATTACGTATAACGTATAAACATATAACGTATAACGCTATAACGAATAACGTATAACGTATAACGTATAACGTAATAACGTTTAAACGATACCGTATAACGGTATAACGCATAACGTATAACGTCTAACGTATAACGTATAACGTAATAAGTATAACGATATAACGTATAACGATATAACGTAAAACGTAAAACGTATAACGTAACGTATAACGTATAACGTATAACGTATAACGTATAACGTATACCGTATAACGTATAACGTATAATGTATAACTATTAACGTATAACGTATAACGTATAACGTAATACGTATACAACGTATAACGTATAACGTAATAACGTATAACGTATAACGTATAACGTATAACGTATAACGTATTAACGTATAACGTATAACGTCTAACGTATAACGTATAACCGTATGAACGTAGAACGTATAACGTATAAGCGTATAACGTATAACGTATAAACGTATAACGCTATAACGTATAACGTCATAGCGTCTAAAACGTAAAACCGTATAACGCATAACGTATCACGTATAACGTATAACGTATAACGGTATAACGTCTAACGTATAACGGTATAACGTATAACGTAAACGTATAACGTATAACGTATAACGTTATAACGTAAAACGTATAACGTATAACGTAGAACGTATAACGTATAACGTAGAAACGGTATAACGTATAACGTATAACGTATAACGTATAACGTAAAACGTATAACGTATAACGTATAACGTGTAACGTATAACGTATACCGATAAACGTATAACGTATAACGTTATAACGTATAACGTATAACGTATAACGTAATAACTTATACGTAAAACGATATAACGTATACGTATACCGTTTAACGTAATATCGCATAACGTATAACGTATAACGTATAACTGTATAACGTATACGTATAACGTCATAACGTAGGCAACGTATAACGTATAACGTATAACGTATAACGTATAACGTATAACCCTATAACAAATAAACGTATTACGTATAACGTATAACAATATAACGTATAACGTATAACGAATAACGTATAACGTATAACGTATAACGTATAACGGTATAACGTATAACGTATAACGTATAACGCATAAGTATTAACGTAACGTCAACGTATAACGTAATACGTAACGTAACGTATAACGTAACTAAACGAACGTATAACGTATAACGTATAACGTAAAAACGTATAAACGTATAACGTTAACGTATAACGTATAACGTAGACACGTATAACGTAACGTATAACGTAAGTAGACGGTATAACGCTATAGCGTATAACGTAACGTAACGTATAACGGTATAACGTATAACGCAACGGTAACGTATAACGTATAACGTATAAATGTCTAACTTTTAACGTATAACGTATAACGTATAACGAATACGTAATAACGTATAACGTATAACGTATAACGTTATAACGTATAACGTATAACGTATAACGTATAACGTATAACGTATCACGTATAAACGTATAACGCTATAACGTATAACGTATAACGTAGAACGTAGAAACGTATAACGATATAGCGTATAACGTATAACGTATAACGTATAACGTATAACGTATAACGTATAGCGTGTAAACGTATAACGTATAACCGATATAACGTATAACGTATAAACGTATAACGTATAACGTAAAACGTATAACGTATAACGTATAACGTATAACGTATAACGTATAACGTATAACGTATAACGTAGAACGTATAACGTATAACGTATAACGTATAAACGTGTAACGTATAACGTACTAACGTATAACGTATAACGTATAACGTGTCACGTATAACGTATACCGTAATAAAGTATAACGTATAACGTATAACGTATAACGTAAACGTATAACGTATAACTTATAACGTACAACGTATAACGCTATAACGTCTACCGTTTAACGTATATCGCATAACGTATAACGTATACACGTAAAACCGTATAACGTATAACGTATAACGTATAACGTATAACCGTATAACGTATAACGTATAACGTATAACCTATAACAAAACACGTATTACGTATACACGTATAACATATAACGTATAACGGTATAACGAATAACGTATAACGTATAACGTTAAACGTATAACGTATAACGTATAACGTATAACGTATAACGCATAACGTATAACGTATAACGTATAACGTATAACGTAATACGTATCAACGTAAACGTATAACGTATACGTAAAACGTATAACGTACCATAACGTATAACGTATAACGATACGTAACGTATAACGTATAACCGTATAACGTATAACGTAGAAACGTAGAAACGTCATAACGTATAGCGTATAACGTATAACGTATAACGTATAGCGATCATAACGTAATAACGATATAACGTATAACGTATAACGTATAACGAATCTAACGTAAAAACCTATAACAATACAGTATTACGTATAACGTATAACGTTTAACGTATAACGTATAACGTAAAACGTATAACGTCTAACGTATCAGGTCATAATCGTATACCGGTTATAACGTATAAACGGTATAACGTCTAACGTCTACCGTTATAACGTATAACGTATAACGTATAACGTATAACGATATAACGTATCACGTATAACGTATAACGTATAACGTATAACGTATAAAGTATAACGTACTAACGTATAACTTATTACGACCATTATAACGGTATAACGTATAACGTATAACGTACAACGGTATACACGTATAACGTATACCGTTTAACGTGTATCGCATAACGTATAACGTAAACGTAACGTAAACGTATAACGTATAACGTATAACGTTATAACGTATACCGTATAACGTATACCGTCATAACGTATAACGTATAACGTATAAAACGTATAACGTATAACGATATAACGTTATAACGTATAACGAAGATCGTATAACGTAATAACGTAGAACCGTATAACGTATAACGTATAACGTATAACGGTTATAACGTATTACAGTATAACCTATAACATATAACGTATAACGTATAATCGTATAAACGTATAACGTATAACGTATAACGTATAACGTAACAACGCTATAATGTATAACGTATAACGTATAACGTATAACTCTATAACGTATAACGTATAACGCTATAACGTAATACGTATAACGTATAACGTATAACGTATAAGCATAACGTATAACGGTATAACGTATAACGTATAACGGTAATACCGTATAACGTATAACGTGTAACGTATGACGTATAACGTATAGCGTATAACGTATAATCGTATAACGTATAACGTTTAACGTAAACGTATAACATATAATGTAAACGCATATACTAGAACTTATGCTGAATAACGTATAACGTATAACGTATAAACGTATAACGGTATCCACGTATAACGTATAACGTATAACGTATAACGTATAACGATAACGTATCACGTACAAACGTATACGTATAACGTCTAACCGTTTAACGGTATATCGCATAACGTATAACGTATAACCGTATACCGTATAACGTATAACGTATAACGTATAACGTATAACGTATAACGTATAACGTATAACGTATAACGTTACACGTATAACGTATAACGTATAAGTATTAGTATAACCTATAACCAATAACGTATTACGGTAAAACGTATAACGTATAACGTTATAACGTATAACGTATAACGATACAACGCATTAACGTATAACGTATAACTTATATAAAGTATAATGTATAACTTTTAACGTATAACGTATAACGTATAACGTAATACGTATAACGTATAACGTACTAACCGATAACGTCCCCCCCCCCCCCCCCCCCCCCCCCCCCCTAACGTACTAACGTATAACGTATAACGTATAACGTATAACGTATAACGTATAACGTATAACGTAACGTATAACGTATAACGTATAACGTAGAAACGTAACGTAAACGTATAGCGTATAACGTATAACCCTATAACGTAATAACGTAATAACGTATTAAACGTATAGCGTATAACGGTAATAACGTATAACGTATAACGTATAACGTAATCAACGTATAACGGTATAACGTATAACGTATAACGTCATAACGTAAACGTATAACGTATAACGTATAACGTATAACGTATAACGTATAACGTATAACCGTATAACGTAGAACGTATAACGTATAACGTATAACGTAATAACGTATAACGATAACGTCATAAACGTATAACCTGTAACGTATAACGTATACCGTATAAAGTATAACGTATAACGTATACCGTATAACGTATAACGTATAACGTATAACGTAATAACGTTATAACGTATAAACGTACAACGTAACGAATAACGTATACCGTTAACGTATATCGCATAACGTATAACGTATAACGTATAACGTATACACGTATAACGTATAACGTATAACGTATAACGTATAACGTATAAGTAAACGTCTAACCTATAACAAATAACGTATTACGTATAACGTATAACGTATAACGTATACGTATAACGTATAAACGTATAACGTATAACGTATAACGTATAACGCTATAACGTATAAACGTATAACGTATAAACGTAATAACGTAACGTCTAACGTCTACCGTATAACGTATAACGCCTACGTATAAACGATATAACGTATAACGATATAATGTATAACTTTTAACGATATAACGTAAACGTATAACGTATAACCTATAAACAAAATAACGTCATTACGTACAACGTATAACGTAATAACGTATGACGTATAAACGTATAACGTAAACGTATACGTATAACGTAACGTATAACGTATAACGTATAACGGTATAACGTATAACGTATACTAACGTATAACTTATAACGTATAACGGTAAGTAACAGATATAACGTATAATGTATAACTTTTAACGTATAACGTATAAACGTATAACGTATAACGTATAACCGTATAACGTATGACGTATAACGTATAACGTATAACGTATAACGTAACACGTATAACGTATACCGTATAATGTATAACGTATAAGCGCTATAACGTAAACGATATAACGGCCCTATAATACGTATAACGTATAACGATAACGTATAACGTATAACGTATAACGTTAACGTATAACGTGTAACGTATAACGATACCGTATAAGTATAACGTATAACGTATAACGTCAGAACGTATAACGTATAACTTATAACGTATAACGTACAACGTATAACACGTATAACGTCTACCCTTTAACGTAAATCGCATAATGTATAACGTATAAACGTATAACGTATAACGTATAACCTATAACGTATACCGTATAAGCTATAACGTAATACGTATAACGTCATATCGTATACGTATAAAAGCATAACGTAGAACGTATAACGTCATAACGTTAACGTATAACGTATAACGTATAACGTATAACACGTATAACGTAAACGTGTAACGTATAACGTATACCCGTATAAAGTATAACGTATACGTATACGTATAACGTAAACGTATAAACGTATAACATTATAACGTACACAACGTATAACGTATAACGTATACCCGTTTACGTATCATCGCATAACGTATAAACGTATAACGTATAACGTATAACGTATAACGTAAAACGTATAACGGTATACGTATAAACGTATAACGTATAAACGTATAAACCTATAACAATAACGTATTAACCGTATAACGTATAACCATATAACGTATAACGTATACAGAATAACGTATAACGTATAACGTATAACGCCTATAACGTATAACGATATAACTTATAACGCATAACGTAGACGTATACGTATAACGTATAACGTAATACGTATAACGTATAACGATATAACGTAAAACGTACAAACGTATACCGCTATAACGTATAACGTATAACGTAGTAACGATGTATAACGTATAACGTATAACGTAGAACGTAGAACGTAGACGTATAACGTATAGCCGGTATAACGTATACCGTATAACGTATAGCGTAAACGATATAACGTATAACGTATAACGTATAAACGTATAACGTATAAGTATAACCTATAACAATAACGTATATACGTATAACGTATAACGTTTAACGTATAACGTATAACGTATAACGTATAACGTATAACGTAAACGTATAACGTAAAACGATATAACGTATAACGTATAACGTAAACGTATAACGTATCACGTATAAACGTATCACCTATAACAACATAACGTATACGTAAAACGTATAACATATAACGTATAACGTATAACGAAAACGTCTAACGTATAACGTATAACGTATAACGTATAACGTATAACGTATAACGTATAACGTATAACGTAGAAACGTAGAACGTAGAACGTATAACGTATAGCGTATAACGTATAAACGTATAACGTATTACGTATAACGTATAACGTATAACGATAAACGTAACAACGTATACGTATAACGTATACAGTTTAACGTGTATCGCATAAACGTCTAACGTATAACGTATAACGTATAACGTATAACGTAAAACGTATAACGCTATAGCGTATACCGTATAACGTATAACGTATAACGTATAGGCGTATAACGTATAACGTATAACGTATAACGTATAACGTATACGTATACGTAGATCGTATAACGTATAACGTAGAACGAATAACGTATAACGTATAACGTATACGTATACAGTATTACGTATAACCTAATAAACATATAACGTATAACGGTAAAACGCTATACCGTTTAACGTATATCGCATAACGTACTAACGTATAACGTATAACGTATAACGTATAACGTATAAACCGTATACACGTATAACGCTATAACGTAAACGCTATAAACGTATAACGTATAACCTATAAACAAATAACGTATTACGATAACGTATAACATATAACGTATAACGTATAACGAATACGTATAAACGTATAACGTATAACGTACTAACGTATAACGTATAACCGTATAACGTATAACGCAAACGTAGAACGTATAACGTCTAACGTATACGTAATACAGTATAACGTATAACTTATAACGTATAACGTAAAACGTATAACGTATAACGTATAACGTATAACGTATAACGTATAACCTTATAACGTATAACGGTAATAACGTAAGAACCGTAGAACGTATAACGTATAGCGTATAACGTATAACGTAAACGTATAGCGTATAACGTATAACGTATAAACGTATAACGTATAACGTATAACGTATACGTATAACCTATCAACAAATAAGTATTACGTATAAAACGTATAACGTTTAACGTATAACGTATAACGTATAACGTATAACGTATAACGTATAAGGTATAACGTATAACGTATAACGTATAACGAATAACGTATAACGTATACCGTATAACGTATAACGTATAACGTATAACGTATAACGAATAACGTATAACGTATAAACGTATAACGTATAACGTATAACGTATAACGTACTAACGTATAACGTATAACGTATAAAGTATAACGTATAACGTATAACGCTATTACGTATAACGTATAACGTATAACGTATAACGTACAACGTAAACGTTATAACGTACTCACCGTTAACGTGTATCGCATAACGTATACGTATAACGTATAACGGTATAACGTATAACGTATAACGTATAAGTATAACGTAAACCGTATAACGTATAAACGTATCACGTATAACGTACAAACGTATAAACGTATAACGTATAACTCGTATAACCGTATACACGTATAACCGTAGATCGTAAACGTATAACGTAGAACGTATAACGTATCAACGTAATACGTAAACGTATAAGTATTACGTATACCTATACATATAACGTATAACGTAACCCTATCGTATAACGTATAACGTATAACGTATAACGTATAACGTACAAACGTATAATGTATAACGTATAACGTATAACGTATAACCTAAAACTTATACTGTATAACTTTTAACGTATACGTATAACGTATAAACGTAATACGTATAACGTATAACGTATAACGTATAACGTATAACCGTCTAACGATATAACGTATAACGGTATAACGTATAACGTATAACGTATAACCGTATAACGTCATAACGTATAACTTATAACGTATAACAGTGTAACGTATAACGTAATTACCGTATACAAGTATAACGTATAACGTATAACGTATAACGTATAACGTATAACGTATAACGATAACGTATAACGTATAACGTAACAACGTATAACGTATAACGTATACCGTTTAACGTATATCGCATAACGTATAACGTTCTAACGTATAACGTATAACGTATAACGTATAACGTATAAGTATAACGTATAACGTATAACGTATAACGTATAACTCGTAAACGTATAACCTATAACAAATAACGTATTACGTATAACGTATAACGTAAGTAACGTATAAACGTATAACGTATAACGTATAACGTATACCGTATAACGCTATAAAAACGTATAACGTATACGTATAAACGAATAACGCATAACGTACTAACGTATAACGATAACGTATAATGGTATAACTTTTAACGTATAACGTCTAACGTATAACGTAATACGTATAACGTATAACGTATAACGTATAACGTATAACGTATAACGTATAACGATATAACGTATAACGTATAACGTATAACGTATAACGATAAACGTATAACGTATAACGTATAACGTAGAACGTAAGAACGTATAGCGTAATAACGTATAAACGCTATAAGTATAACGTATAACGTATAACGTATAACGTATAGCGTATAACGTATAACGTATACGTATAACGTATAACGTATAACGTATAACGTACGTATAAGTAACGTATAACGTATAACGTATAACGTATAACGTATAAGTATAACGTATACGTATTATAACGTATAACGGTATAACGTATAACGTAGAACGTATAACGTATAACGGTAGACGTATAACGTATAAACGGTATAACGTATAAACGTATAACGAATAACGTATTACGTATAACCTATAACATATAACGTATAACGTATATCGTATACGTATAACGTAAAACGTATAACGTATAACGTACAAGCGTATAATGTATAACGGTATAACGTATAACCGTATAACCTATAACGTATAACGTATAAGCTATAACGTAATACGTACTAACCGTATAACGTATAACGTATAAGGATAACGTATAACGTATAACGTATAACGTATAACGTATACCGTATAACGTATAACGTGTAACGTATGACGTATAACGATAGCGTATAAACGTATAATCGTATAACGTATAACGTTTCACGTATAACGTATAACATATAATGTAATAACGCATATCCTAGAACTTATGCTGAATAACGTAAACGTATAACGTATAACGTATAACGTATAACCGTATAACGTATAACGTATAACGTATACGTGTAACGTATAACGTATACCGTATAAGTATAACGTATAACGTATAACGTATAACGTATAACGTATAACCTGTAACGTATAACGCTATACCACGTATAAAGTATAACGTATAACGTATAACGTATAACGTATAACGTATAACGTATCACGTATAACGTATAACGTATAACGTACAACGTATAACGTATAACCGTATACCGTTAACGTATATCGCCATAACGTATAACGTATAACGTATAACGTATAACGTATAACGTATAACGTATAACGTATAACGTATAAACGTATAACGTATAACGTATAAACGTATAACCTATAACAAATAACGTATAAGTAAACGTATACGTATAACGTAAAACGTATAACGTATAACGTTATAACGTGATATAACGTATACGGTATAACGTATAAAACGTACAACGTCTAATGTATAACGTATACGTATAACGTATACCTGTAAGTATAACGTATACCGTATAAATTATAACGTATAACGTATAACGAATAACGTATAACGTATAACGTATAACGTAACGTATACGGTATAACGTACAACGTATAACGTATAACGTATACCGTTTAACGTATATCGCATAACGTATAACGTATAACGTATAACGTATAACGTATAACGTATAACGTATAACGTATAACGTATAACGTACTAACGATAACGTATAACGTATAACCTATAACAAATAACGTATTACGTATAACGTATAACGTATAACGTATAACGTATAACGTATAACGTATAACGAAAAACGTATAAACGTATAACGTATAACGTATAACGTATACCGTATAAAGTATAACGTATAACGTATACGATAAACGTATAACGTATAACGTATAACGTCTAAGTAAAACGCATAACGTATAACGATATAACGTATAATGTATAACTTTAACGTATAACGTATAACGTATAACGTCATAACGTATAACGTATAACGTATAACGTATGACGTATAACGTATAACGTATAACGTATAACGTATAACGTAAACGAATACCGTAATAAATAAGAATAACGTATAACGTATACGTATAACGTATAACGATAACGTATAACGTATAACGTATAAGTATAACTGTATACGATATAACGTGTACGAACGTATAACGTATACCGTCCTAAAGTATAACGTATAAGATAACGTCTAAACGTATAACGTATAACGTATAAACGTATAACGTACAACGTATAACGTATAACGTATACCGTATAACGTATATCGCATAATGTATAACGTATAACGTATAAACGTATAACGTATAACGTATAACGCATAACGATATAACGTATAAGTAAACGTATAACGTATAACCTATACACAATATAACGTATTACGTATAACGAATAACGCTATAACGTATAACGTATAACGTATAACGTATAACGTATAACGTATAACGTATAACGTCTAAACGTATAACGTATAACGTACATAACGTAAACGGTACTAACGTTAACGTATAACGTAGAACGTATAACGTATAACGTAGAAACGTATAACGTATAACGTATAACGATACGTCATACGTATTCGTATAACCTATAACATATAACGTATAACGGTATAATCGTTAACGTATAACGTATAACGCTATAACGTATAACGTACAACGTATAAAGATATAACGTATAACGTATAACGTATAACCTATAACGTATAACGTTAAGCTATAACGTAATACGTATAACGTATAACGTATACAACGTATAAAGCATAACGTATAACGTATCACGTATAACGTATAACGTATACCGAATAACGTATAACGTGTAAACGTATGACGTCTAACGTATAGCGTATAACGTATATCGATATAACGTATAACGTTTAACGTATAACGTATAACATAATGTATAACGCATATCCTAGAACTTATGCTGAATAACGTATAACGATAAACGTATAAACGTATAACGTATAACGTATAACGATAAGGTATAACGTGTAACGGATAACGTATACCGTATAAAGTATAACGTATAACGTATAACGTATAAACGTAATAAACGTTAAAGTATAACGTATAACCGTAACCGTAAAACGTATAACCGTATAACGTATAACGTTAAACGTATAACGTATAACGTCTAACGTATAACGTATAACGTATAACGTATAACGTATAACGTAACCGATAACGTATAACGTATAACGTATAACGTATAACGCATAACGCATACGTATACGTATAACGTATAACGTATAATGTATAACTTTTACGTATAACGTATAACGCTATAACGTAATACGTATAACATATAACGTATAACGCTATAACGTATAACGTATAACGTATAACGTAAAACGTATAACGTATAACGTAAACGTATAACGTATAACGTATAACGTATAACGGTCGAACGTAGAACGTATAACGTATAGCGTATAACGTATAACGTATAACGATATAACGTATAACGTATAACTGTCATAGCGCTATAACGTAAACGTATAACGTATAACGTATTACGTATAACCTATAACATATAACGTATAACGTATATCGTATAACGTATAACGTATAACGTATAACGTATAACGTACAAGTATAAGGTATAACAAGTATAACGTATAACGTATACCCAATAACGTATAACGTATAAGCTATACACGTAAGTAATAACGTATAACGTATAACGTATAAACGATAACGTATAACGTATAACGTATACGTAACGGTAACGTATAACGTATAACGTATAACGATATAACCGTATAACGTATAACGTATAACGTATAACGTAATACCGTAAAACCGAATAACGTCTAACGTCTAACGTATAACGTATAACGTATAACGTATAACGTATCAACGTATAACGTATAACGTATACGGTATAACGTG